>NC_057799.1:278772078-279023603 GCF_018294505.1 Triticum aestivum | reverse complement strand
TTAGGCTAGTACGGGGTCATAGCTAAGTCTTCGAGTGGGAGGATTGCTCTCCACTCAGAGTATTTTTTGAAACTCGGGCGAGTACAGGGTCGAAGCTAAGCCCCCGAGTCGGAGGATCACTGTCCACTCGGAGTATTTTTTGAAACTTAGGCGAGTACGGGGTCGCAGCGAAGCCCCTGAGTGGGAGGATCGCTCTCTACTCGGAGTGGTTTTTTAACTTAGGCGAAACAGGTTCGCAGCTAATCCCCCAAGTGGGAGGATTGCTCTCCACCGGGAGTATTTTTTGAAACTTAGGCGAGTACGGAGTCGCAGCTAAGCCTCCGAGTGGGAAGATTGCTCTCCACTCAGAGTATTTTTTGAAACTTAGGCGAGTACGGGGTCACAGCTAAGCCCCCGAGTGGGAGGATCGCTCTCACTCGGAGTATTTTTTGAAACTTAGGCGAGTGTGGGGTCATAGCTAAGCCCCCAAGTGAGAGGATTGCTCTCCACTCTGAGTGATTTTTTTAACTTAGCAAAACAGGTTCGCAGCTAAGCCTCTGAGTGGGAGGATTGCTCTCCACTCGGAGTAGTTTTGTAACTTAGGCAAAACAGGTTCACGGCTAAGCCACCCATTGGTGGATTTGAACACACGTTTATGCGAAAACAATCTTTAAGAGACCGTGGGAATCATGTCTTGACAAAGGTATTCTTATTACAACTCGATGATCTGAGTGTTTAAGTTTAAAATCGATGGAGCAGATCCGCATTCCAAGAGCATGGCTCGTCTTTTTCTTGGTTACATTGTAAATACGATACGCCCCCTTGTGAAGCACCTTGGTGACGACGAAAGGGCCTTCCCAAGAAGGAGCGAGTTTATGAGGTCGCTGTTGGTCCACTTGGAGCACAAGATCTCCATCTTGAAATGCTCGACCTTTGATGTTTCGGGCGTGGAATCGACGAAGATCTTGCTGATAAATGGTCGACCGGATCAAGGCCATCTCTCGTTCTTCCTCCAGAAGATCTACGACATCCTGTCGTGCTTGCTCTGCCTCAGCTTCTGAGCAAAGTTCCACTCGGGGTGCATTGTGAAGCAAGTCACTCGGAAGCACGGTTTCAGCCCCGTACACCATGAATAAAGGGGTTTGATTGGTTGACCAGTGTGGAGTCGTCCTCAATCCCCACAATACAGAAGGTAACTCAGTCACCCAGGCCCCAACTACATGCTTAAGGTCGCACATCAACCAGGGTTCAGCCCTTGAAGGATCAAACCGTTTGCTCATTCAGCTTGTCCATTCGACTGCGGGTGCGCAACGGATGTGTAGTCGACCCGAGTGCCTTGGGAAGCGCAGAATGTTCTGAACCATCAGAATCAAAATTTGAGCCGTTGTCTGTGATGATGCTGTGCAGAATGCCATATCGAAACACCAACTCTCTGATAAAACTGATGGTCATGCTCGAGTCTAGGTTCTTGATAAGTTTTGCTTCAATCCACTTAGTGAACTTGTCGACTGCCACAAGCAAATGAGTGAAGCCACTTCTGCCGGTCCTTAGCGGCCCAACCATGTCCAACCCCCACACCGCAAATGGCTAGACAAGTGGGTAGTCTTCAAGGCAGACGTGGGCTTGTGGGACATGTTGGAGTAAAACTGGCAACCTTCACACTTCTTGACGATATCTTTCCCCATTTCATTTGCTCACAGCTAGTAGAATCCTGCTCGGTATGCTTTGGCCACGATGGTCCGAGAGGAAACGTGGTGACCACAGGTCCACGAGTGGATCTCATCCAATATCAATCGACCCTCTTCTAGGAAATACATCATTGAGCTACACTAGTAACACTTTCTCTGAAAAGTTGTCGGCCTATTACTATGAAGGCTTTGGACCTACGAATGATCTGACGTGCTTCAACTTCATCCTCTAGAAGCTCCTTCCTGAGCAGATATGCAATGTACAGCACCGTCCAGTCGGGGGTGATTACGAAAATCTCCTTGATTAAGTCGACTATTGCTGGCACTTCGACTTCAGTCGGATTGGTAGAACTTATTGGTTGCGGGGGATCCTCTGTAACGGGATCTTCTTGCACTGATGGGGTGTGGAGATGCTCCAAGAACACATTACTGGGAATAGGCTTCCGAGTGGAACCTATTTTCGCCAGATCATCAGCTGCTTGATTCTTGAGTCGGGGTATGTGGTGGAGCTCTAATCCTTCAAACTTCTTTTCCAACTTCCTTACTGCATTGTAGTATCCAGTCATGGTAGGGCTCGTGATATCCCACTCCATCACCTGATTAACTACCAAATCTGAGTCATCGTAAACCATCAGGCGACAGACACCGAGTGAGATGGCCATACGTAACCCATAGAGAAGTGCTACATACTCAGCTTCATTGTTGGAGGAATCAAAGTGAATATGGAGGACATAACTGAGTTTGTCGCCTCTTGGGGACACCAGGACCACTCCAGCACCAGAACCATTCAACATCTTAGATCCATCAAAGAACATCATCCAGTGTTTCGAGTGAACTTGAGTCGGCTGTTGTTGGTCAATCCACTTGGCCAAGAAATTTGCAACTTCCTGAGACTTAATTGCCTTTTTTGCTTCAAACTTGATATCCAGAGGGAGAAGTTCTATTGCCCACTTAGCCACTCAACCGGTTGCATCTCGATTGTTCAAAATTTCTGACAATGGAGCTTCGCTGACGACTAAAACCGAGTGGTCTGCGAAGTAATGTGCAACTTTCTTTGTGGTCAAATAAATTCTATAGACAAGCTTCTGGTAATGTGGATACCTTTCCTTGGATGGAGTCAAGACTTCAGAAATGTAATACACTAGGCGTTGAACTTTATAGGCCTTGCCTTCTTCCTCTTGCTTGACTGTGAGCACTGTGCTGACAACCTGATCAGTGGCTGCAATAAAAAGCAGTAGAGGTTCTTTGCTGACCGGAGTAGAAAGCATCGGCTGGGTGGAAAGCAGGGCTTTGAGCTCTACAAACGCTGCTTTAGCTTCAGGAGTCCACTTGAAAGAATCAGACTTCTTCATCAGTCGGTAGAGGAGTGTGACACCCAAATTTTTATTTGGATTTTTCAAAAGATTTTATTTGACTTGAGGGGAGTGATTTAAATTTTTCTTCAAGAGAACTCTCCCTCTCATATAATTTTTCTTTATGGCAAAAGTTTTATTTGGATTCACCCAAGATCTGTCTTTGGTCTTGGAGGTTCTTACTTTTCATTTGGACTCAAGACCAAATGTTTTTCTTTTGGGGAAAACAACTTTTAAAAATCTTTTTGGAAATGCACTATGGCTTTTGGAAAAGTCCTTTGCCACTTTCAACAATTCCTTCTTGCCATGGCCTTAGTGCAAATCCTCTCTCCTAACCCTTCCCTCACCTTTGGATCATGATCTGCATCAAATCCAGCAAGTTGGACCTCCCCATGTGATCATTTCCATTTGAATCTTATTCAAACAAATTTCTGTCTTCTATCCTACTACTTGGAGATTTACAAAGGAACTCCATTTTCTGTTTTGATTTTTGCCCCCAAACCAACTCTCCTGCCTAGTCCTTTGAACCCTCAACCAAGATCCATGAAGATCCACTGGTCTTCAGTTCAAAATTTTCAAACTACACTTGCTGCAAGTTTGGACCAAATTTGTCAAATTTGGTGAAATTCATTCAAAACCTTCTCCAAAAATTCCAAGTAAAATCAGGCAGCCCCTGGGTGCTTTGAGTGGCCATCTCACCAAGTTACAGCTCCAGAAAAATTTATCTCATAGCCAAAACCTTCTGTCGAACACCTGCAGTGCACTATCTTTGTCACATTCAGAAAGTTCAGAGAACACTGCAATGGCGTGCTGTCGTTTTCTTCAGAGAAGGGCATCGATCTCGCCAGTACCACTGCGTCGCCTTGCTCCTCGTCCCCGCCCTCTTGTTCCTGCACCGCATGAACGCCTGGCGCCTTGCGGGCATCGGCGATGAGCAGCAGAAGGTGCGCCGCCCCGTGACCGACGCCGGCGGCAGCTTTGCGGACGCCAGCGGGAGACACGGCGCCGACGACGCCACCCAGCGCCGCCCAAACCACCGGAGCTCGCCGCGTGGCCTTCCACTCCCCCGAACGCGCTGACCACCCTCGTCGTGAACCGCAGGGCGCGGAGCGCGCTCTCTGCCGCCGTTGAGCCCGTGCGGTCACCTCACCGTGGACCGACGCCATTACGCCAAGACCATCTCCGTTTAGCTGTAAAACGACTCCAGTAACCTCCACTGATGCCGCCTGGCCGCTCAAACCTCCTGCCAATCCACTGCTCCGCCGTAATCGCTTGCCGGAGATTCTCCGTTCATGGCCACCCCGTCGATCCGCCTATAAATAGAGGCCCCGAGCTTCAACTCGAGCACCCACCATCCCTACACTCCCCCTAGAGCACGCCTAGCCACTGGAAGAGCCCCGAGGAGGTCTCCTTCCTCGACTCCGGCCGCCGCGACCCGCTACGGGATCCAGCCCGATTCGCCCCCGTGTGTGCTCCTCCGCCTCCATTCTCTTGCCAGTAGCTTCACCTTGCATCACTCGTTCTGACCCGCGCCTCAATTCGTAGTTTGCAGCCCTCCACCGGAGTTCCCCATCCTCACCCGAGCCGCCGTCCGCCGGAGATAGTGTCGCCGTCGACGTGGTGCTCCCCGTTGGACGAGTCCACCACCCACCGACAGGGAAGAAGACGCTGAAGCTCTTGGTACCCTCCGTTTCTCCTAACTCGCCGTGGTTCGACGCCGGCGTCCACCGCAGTCTTCGGGCGCCGGCGAGCTTTTCAAACCTGACATGTGGACCCCGCGTGTCAGCCTCTGTTCTTTTATTCGCGAACCGTTTTCTGTTGGCGCCTTCGGGCAAAATACGTTTTCTCCTTTGCGCTTGCGCATTCCCAACCGAAGCGTTTTCTGTTTTCTTAGTTAAAACCCTGGAACTTTTCTGTTTCATTACAGATAAGTCCCTGGACAGAAACCTTTATAACTTTTTAATAAAAAGGAATTTTTGAGTGATTCTTTTTCTGTCAATCTTCAAATTTTGTTTAGTTTTTTATGGGATTTATTTGAAAAATATTTGGAAAAGTTTATGTGTATGTGTTGGTTTTCACGTTAGTACCCGTTTCGTGATTGCCGTAGGTTCCGGAAGAGGTGACAGAGCCGCGAACTTCGCCGAGCTAGACTCCGACTTCTCCGAACCAGGCAAGCATGTTTTGAACATTTGATATGACAGGTGTTTGCATGTTTGCGTGAAAGTTTGTGCGTGGCATATGAGTGTCGGTAAATACCTCATTGCTTGTAAGGCAACTACCCGGTTGTCACAAAGTCGGGATGATCTCTGATGAGAGATGGCCTAATCATGTGGTGACATGAAGGGCAGCAAGGTGGTACTGTTGTAGCATGCCAGCCTTGCGTCATCCGACTTTCTCCGACGTTAACATGGTTGGAGCCACGTTATCGTTCTTTTTCCGCATGTTCCAAAGTTGCGATGGTCTCTGATGAGAGATGGCCTAATCGTGTGGTGACATGAAGGGCAGCAAGGTGGTACTGTTGTAGCATACCAGCCTTGCGTCATCCGACTTTTCCGACGTTAACATGGTTGGAGCCGTGTTACCGTTCTTTCCCCTTCCATGCTACCACATGTCTCATTGCCAGGATGCGGTTTAGTAAGTTGGTAACCTCTTTCCGTGTACACACCAAACAGAGAGGCCGGGATGATGGTACCTTGGCCCAGGATTAAAGCCAGTCATCCGGTCAGGGGGCATGGGTGTTTCCGGTTGGGACCAAGAGGGGGGCACCCCCTTAGAGCGCGCGTATATAAATTTGATCCCATGCTACGCGAGGTTGTAGCCTCCCCGTCTCAAGGTTTTTCTTGAACGTTGCCGAGGGTGATCCCTGGCTTCGGATGGTTGAATTGGGTGTGTACTGGTTAGACGTGTTTCTTCCAAAACACCGTAGACGGAACTAGTCCCTGTGACTACTGAAATCCGTTGGCTGTGGTTAAGTACAAACTCCGCAGAGTCAATTCTTTCCATATCATCGTATCCATGATCAAGTAATGAAAACATTATTATCCATATCTATCCGCATTGGAAAAACCTGTTCCCGGTGAACAAGCTCAAGTGGTAATTCAGATTCATTGTTATTCCTGTGGATGGACTAACTTTATATTTGTCTCATGCTTGTGATAAATTATGTTCCCGAACGATTGTATTATTGAGCTGTGATATAAGCCCTTTATGTGACGTCGCGCAGACGTCCGACTATGGCGTGTTTTTGTTTCTTACATTAAATATAAGCCCTTTATGCGATGTCGCTCAGACGTCCGAATGTGGCATGCACTGTCTTTAATTTCTGTTATAAGCCCTTTATGTGGTGTCGCCCCGACGCCCGACTGTGGCATTATCATTCTGCATTTTCCGCTCGAGGAGTCTTTCAGACACTCGTTTGGCACCCGCATTATTACTCCGCATTTTCCGCTCGAGGAGTCTTTCAGACACTCGTTTGGCACCTGTATTATTATTCCGTATTTCCCGCTCGAGGAGTCTTTCAGACACTCGTTTGGCACCAGTATTACTATTCTGCAGCTTCCGCTCGAGGCGTCATTCAGACCCTCGCTTGCACCCAGTATTTATTATCTCTATGTCTGATCGCACTGGTTAACTTATTCATGTACTTCATGTCTGCATTTGTTATACCTTATGTCCGAACTATCTTGCGAGTACTTTCATAGTACTCACCTGGCTTGTTGATTTGGCCAGATGTTGACGAAGGCGATCTCTTGGATGAAGAGTTTGATAGCGCGTCCGATGCCTAGAGGAGTCCCAGTCAGTCCTGCGCGATCCCGGATATTGGTCACTTGTATTGTATACGCTTCCGCCACCCGCAATAAGTCTCCTTGAGCCTCACTCCGACGCTCGAAGAGCTGTAGTCTTCTGGAATCATATCACTCGCTTCGCGGTGATATTTCCACCACCGTTATTATCGTGAGTTAGTAGTTGCCACCCTATCCGCCGTATTGTTTTAGCGGCGTGCATGTAATAAATTGTTGGGCAGTCTCTGCTCAACCTTGTATTATATTTAGTACTCCTGGTATTTTTCTTCTGTGACCAAGATATTGTCTACCAGTGAGAAGGAATTCTTCCTCGCTGGTCCGTAAAAGGGATTGGTCTCTCAATAATTATTTTATTGAAAAACCGGTCGTGACAAGCTTGGTATCAGAGCCAGGCTGACTGTAGGAAGCCACTAGGTGCGAGCGCTAATCGGTTATTAGCGTTTTGTGCTTTTTCAGCATTTTTGCAATAGTAGCTATTTTCTGTTGGTCATCATAAATTTATGACTTGACTACTTAGAATTTTTGCCTACTTTTGTAGATGGCTGGCAGCAGCTGTGAGAATCGAGTGTTCACCAACGTGCCCGAGGGGTTTGTCAAGCTCCTCGTCTCCATCACCCAGCTCGCGATCGGGCCAGCAGCTCGCCCGGAGTTCACACTCTATCAGCACAAGCTCAGTGACGACGTGTCTATGCACCAAGCTGTGGTGCAGTTCAAGGGAGGACAATCTGCTGCTCGCCACTTCCGTTTTATGGGAAGGGCCATGCCTACGGAGAGGCATGCCATGCAGATGGCTACCCGGGAGGCGATAGCTCGCCTTCGGGACATCCTTCCTACGATGAAGACTCGTCGCTACCGCTACCTCCCATGCCATGTGCCTTACACCAGCCACTATGCATTCGCCTGCCATCGGGGAGAACGAGATGAAGCCATCGAGATGGTTGTGGAGTATCTCAAGGCTCTGGAGGAGTCTTTCGACAACCTCGTAGATGACCTTGTAGCTGCCCGCATGGACTTAGTCCGGGGCGGTCCTACCAGCAGGAAGGAGCTTCTCCACACGGCGCCGCCTCTGACATTCGTCTCGTCTTCAGCCTCTTATGCACCGGCCGTTTTGGCCACTGCTCGCCGTCTGCCTACCACTGAGGAGTTCGACCGAGTCATCGCTCCTACACCAGTCAGAGCCGCACCGCCAGCCGCACACGCTCTACCGCCAGTCGCCCCCGCACCATCACCACAGCGCAGCGTCACGCGCCAGGAGCCAGCTAGAGAGGAGGAGGTTGACTCTCCTGGACCGCTGAGCCTTGCCATCGGCAAGGGGAAGGAGATCTTCACCATCTCCCACTGACAGCACCGAGTAGCCGCGCGTTATGCCTGCTTGTATGATGTGCTGTTTTATCTGTACGCTAGTTTGTATTGGTGTGTTTTCTGCCTTCCGGAGTAGTACGCTAGTTTTTAATAACATGTCAGGATTGTGTACGCGCATCCTGAGTGTTGTATCATGTGTTTGCTTTTTGCATGTAAGATTTATGTTAAGCACTTCTTCTCCGTGAAAAAAATCATTTATATTTCTTTGAAAACCTTAAAGCCTTTTGATTATTGCCTTTGCAAGATTTTTCTTGTGCAACACAGTTTTTCTCATGGGTTTTGCAAATAATACCCCCAGACTGGAAAAATGTCTCGCCCATGGACTCGCTCCATGCCCAATCAGCCATATGAGGTTTACGGGACACAGGCCAGCAACAATTTCACTCAGGGTCAGTCCAGCCAACAAGACAGCGAAGCAGCACTGTCTCAAGTATGCCGTCTCTTTGAGCAAAGCCAGCAACAGCACCAAGAGATGATGAATCATGTCATCAATATGGGAAACCACCGTGAACCCTATCAACCACATTCCAAGTTATCTGAGTTACAGAAGACTCGCCCCTCAACTTTTGCTCACACTGATAGACCACTGGAAGCCGATGATTGGCTTTGTGAGATTGAAAGGAAACTGATTATTGCTCAGTGCTCGGATCATGAGAAGGTGCTTTATGCACCACACTACCTTACTGGAGCAGCCGCAGCATGGTGGGAAAACTTCCTACACATGCATCCCAGGGAACACAACATCACCTGGGAAGAATTCAAGGAAGGCTTCCGTGGGGCACATATCCCCAGGAGCATCCTCAAGATCAAGAAGAGAGAGTTTGATGACCTGAAGCAAAGAGGCATGTCAGTGACAGAGTACAATGGCCAGTTTACCCAGCTGTCTCGTTATGCCTACGACGAGCACATGACAGAAAGCAAGAAGATGGAAAAATTCCTGGACGGCCTGGCACCAGCACTGAGGTGCCAACTGATTGTGCACACCTTTCCGGATTTTAAGACGCTGGTGGACAAGGCCATCACCCTGGAGAATGAGCGCCGTAGTCTGGAAGATATCCGCAATCGGAAGAGGGACAAGACGACTCTTGCCCGCAGCAACCGAGGCAAGACTGAGGTCCCAAGGACAGACACAAGAAGATCCACGACTACTGAGCCAAGGCCCGTCGGACAATTTCATGCCAGGGACAAGGAGTTCACATACCGTCCAGGGGTCACCTGCTATGCTTGTGGTCAACAAGGGCATTATGCTAAACAGTGCCCGAAGCCAAGAGACTCGGCACCCAAGCCGAACAATGGTGGAAACAATCCAGCCCCCAAGCGCAACAACTTCAACCCCAGCAACAACCACAGGAAAGGTCACCTGAACCATGTGACCAGGGAAGAAGCGCAGAATGCCCCGGACATCGTGCTCGGTACGTTCCCTGTCAACACAGTACCTGCCACGGTTTTGTTTGATTCTGGAGCTTCCCATTCGTTCATTTTGAAGAGTTTTGTTTCGCAACATGGTTTTCCGATACTTCCCTTGGAAAAATCTATGATCATCAAGTCCCCCGGAAATAAGCAAATCGCTCAGGGTTACTGCCAAGGAGTGGTCATTGAGTTCGAAGGACTAATATTTCCCCCGAAAATCTCATCGTGTTGGAAAGTAAAGGACTGGATGTCATTTTAGGGATGGACTGGTTGACCACCAACAAAGGATTCATCGACTGTTTCAATCGGACAGTGATTCTCACCCACCATCACGGCAAGACGATAAGAGTTTCGGCCCAAGAAAGGCCACGATCACAGCAACCAAAACTGAACAAAATGGACATTGCAGAACTGAGAAAAGTTCCAGTGGTATGCGATTTTCCTGATGTGTTCCCTGAAGAACTACCAGGCATGCCACCAGACCGAAATGATAGAATTCAGCATTGAACTAGCACCTGGCACCACTCCCATCTATAAGAAGCCGTATAGAATGGCACGCTCAGAATTGGTGGAGTTGAAGAAGCAGATAAAGGAGTTGTTGGACAAAGGATTTATTCGAGCCAGCTCCTCACCATGGGGTTCGCCAGTGTTGTTCGCCAAGAAGAAGGATGGGACACTGAGACTGTGTATAGACTATCGAGCCCTCAATATGGTCATCGTCAAAAACAAATGTCCGATGCCACGGATAAATGATTTGTTTGACCAGCTCGCACAAGCCAAGGTATTTTCAAAGATTGATTTGAGACCAGGATACCATCAACTGAAGGTACGGACAGAGGATATCCCCAAGACAGCATTCACTTCCAGATATGGGTTATACGAGTTTACAGTGATGCCTTTTGGACTAACGAACGCCCCCGCATATTTCGTCCACCTCATGAACAAAGTGTTCATGAAATACATGGACAAATTTGTGGTGGTATACATTGAAGATATTCTGGTTTACTCAAGGACACCAGAAGAGCATGCTGAGCACCTCGGGATTGTTTTGGGAGAATTGAGGAAACATCAGTTGTACGCCAAATTTAGCAAATGCGAATTTTGGCTAAGACAAGTTGGTTTCTTGGGCCATATTTTGAACCAAGAAGGCATGGCCGTAGACCCAAAAAAAGTCAAGGCCATACTAGACTGGAAGCCACCCGCCAATGTTACAGATGTGCGGAGTTTCCTAGGGATGGCCGGATATTACAGGAGATTTATTGAAGGATTCTCCACTCTGGCAAAACCTATGACACAGTTACTCAAGAAGGACAAGAAATTCGTATGGACGGAAGCATGTGAGCAGAGCTTCCAAGAACTCAAGAAGAAGCTGACAACCGCACCGGTCTTAACTGTGCCAGACATACACAAGAGCTTTGAAGTGTATTGTGACGCGTCCCGAAAAGGTCTCGAATGTGTGCTAATGCAGGAGGGCAAGGTTGTCGCATATGCCTCCAGGCAGCTGCGAAAACATGAGGAAAATTACCCAACACATGACTTGGAGCTAGAAGCAGTTATACATGCACTCAAGGAGTGGAGGCACTTTCTGTTGGGAAATCGCTGTGAAATATATATGGACCATAAGAGCCTCAAATATATTTTCACACAGCCAGAGCTAAATTTACGCCAACGACGCTGGTTGGAACTAGTCAAGGACTATGACGTCGGTATTCACTACCACCCAGGGAAAGCAAATGTAGTGGCCGATGCCCTTAGTCGAAACCCCAGCCCGGACAGTGACGGTCAGCAAAATTTGAGGCCTGAGTTTCAGCGAGAGTTCACTAGGCTCAACATGATGTTAGTCTCTGAGGGCACCGTATCGAACCTGGAGATACAACCCACCCTGGTGGATCAAATCAAGAAGGCTCAGCAGGGACATCCCAGCATCGAAGGCATAAAGAAGAAAATGAATCTTCGTAAGACTTCCGAGTTCGTCACCGACAGTGAAGGAACATTGTGGTACCGAGACAGACTTTGCGTACCTAACATTGAGGAACTCAAGCAACAGATCTTGACAGAGAGCCACACCGCTCCATACTCGATCCATCCTGGAGGAACCAAAATGTACAAGGACATTCAGGAAAGATTTTGGTGGCACGGTATGAAAAGAGATATAGCCACATTCATCGCTTGTTGCGATTCATGTCAGCGCATCAAGGCCGAGCATCAAAAGCCAGCAGGGCTACTCCAGCCAAACAGGATACCGGAATGGAAGTGGGATGAAATAGGAATGGATTTCATCGTCGGATTACCCCGATCACAACGTGGAAATGACGCCATATGGGTTATCACAGACCGACTAACCAAGGTTGCTCATTTCATTCCCGTGAAGACTACCTACTCCACACAAAGACTGGCAAAACTTTATCTCTCCCGTATAGTTTGCTTGCACGGAGTCCCAAAGACTATAATATCAGACCGAGGCACCCAATTCGTCTCCAAATTTTGGGATCACCTACAACAAGCTCTGGGCACGCAACTAGCTTTCAGTACAACATACGACCCTCAGACTGATGGACAAACAGAACGTGTAAACCAAATCCTAGAGGATATGCTAAGAGCCTGTGTACTCACCTATGGGTCCAGTTGGGAAGAGAGTTTGCCGTATGCCGAATTTTCTTACAACAACAGTTACCAAGCCAGCTTGCAAATGGCACCCTTTGAAGCATTGTACGGACGAAGGTGTCGTACCCCTCTGAATTGGTCAGAAACAGGTGACAGCCGTATCTTCGGCCCAGACATGCTTAAAGAGGCCGAGGAGAAAGTTAAACAAATCAGGGACAGACTCAAGATAGCACAGAGCCGACAAAAGAGCTACTATGATCAGAAGCATCATGAGGTCAGCTTTGAACCTGGTGATTCCGTATACCTCCGAGTATCTCCTATGAGGGGTCTGCAACGGTTCAAAATAAAGGGGAAGCTAGCCCCAAGATTTATTGGACCATTTCGTGTAAAGGCACGAAGAGGCACGGTGGCCTACCAACTAGACCTACCCAAGGAGCTGTCAGACGTCCATGACGTATTCCACGTCTCGCAGTTGAGGAAATGCGTGAGTAACCCGGAGAAACATGTACCTCATGAGGACATTGATATGCAACCAGATCTCACCTACAGAGAAAGGCCGGTAAAGATTTTAGAAGAGTCTGAAGGGAGGACCCGTCAGAAAACGACAAGATTTTTCAGGGTTCAGTGGAGCAACCACACTGAGGATGAAGCCACATGGGAAAGGGAAGATTTCCTCCGAGCAGAGTATCCATATCTATTTGAGGAGCAACAGAAATCTCGAGGACGAGATTTTTCCTAAGGGGGTAGGTGTTGTGACACCCAAATTTTTATTTGGATTTTTCAAAAGATTTTATTTGACTTGAGGCGAGTGATTTAAATTTTTCTTCAAAAGAACTCTCCCTCTCATATATTTTTTCTTTATGGCAAAAGTTTTATTTGGATTCACCCAAGATCTGTCTTTGGTCTTGGAGGTTGTTGCTTTTCATTTGGACTCAAGACCAAATGTTTTTCTTTTGGGGAAAACAACTTTTAAAAATCTTTTTGGAAATGCACTATGGCTTTTGGAAAAGTCCTTTGCCACTTTCAACAATTCCTTCTTGCCATGGCCTTAGTGCAAATCCTCTGTCCTAACCCTTCCCTCACCTTTGGATCATGATCTGCATCAAATCCAGCAAGTTGGACCTCCCCATGTGATCATTTCCATTTGAATCTTATTCAAACAAATTTCTGTCTTCTATCCTACTACTTGGAGATTTACAAAGGAACTCCATTTTCTGTTTTGATTTTTGCCCCCAAACCAATTCTCCTCCCTAGTCCTTTGAACCCTCAACCAAGATCCATGAAGATCCACTGGTCTTCAGTTCAAAATTTTCAAACTACACTTGCTGCAAGTTTGGACCAGATTTGTCAAATTTGGTGAAATTCATTCAAAACCTTCTCCAAAAATTCCAAGTAAAATCAGGCAGCCCCTGGGTGCTTTGAGTGGCCATCTCACCAAGTTACAGCTCCAGAAAAATTTATCTCATAGCCAAAACCTTCTGTCGAACACCTGCAGTGCACTATCTTTGTCACATTCAGAAAGTTCAGAGAACACTGCAGTGGCTTGCTGTCGTTTTCTTCAGAGAAGGGCATCGATCTCGCCAGTACCACTGCGTCGCCTTGCTCCTCGTCCCCGCCCTCTTGTTCCTGCACCGCACGAACGCCTGGCGCCTTGCGAGCGTCGGCAACGAGCAGCAGAAGGTGCGCCGCCCCGTGACCGACGCCGGCGGCGGCTTTGCGGACGCCAGCGGGAGACACGGCGCCGACGACGCCACCCAGCGCCGCCCAAACCACCGGAGCTCGCCGCGTGGCCTTCCACTCCCCCGAACGCGCTGACCACCCTCGTCGTGAACCGCAGGGCGCGGAGCACGCTCTCTGCCGCCGTTGAGCCCGTGCGGTCACCTCACCGTGGACCGACACCATTACGCAAAGACCATCTCCGTTTAGCTGTAAAACGACTCCAGTAACCTCCACTGATGCCGCCTGGCCGCTCAAACCTCCTGCCAATCCACTGCTCCGCCGTAATCGCTCGCCGGAGATTCTCCGTTCACGGCCACCCCGTCGATCCGCCTATAAATAGAGGCCCCGAGCTTCAACTCGAGCACCCACCATCCCTACACTCCCCCTAGAGCACGCCTAGCCACTGGAAGAGCCCCGAGGAGGTCTCCTTCCTCGACTCCGGCCGCCGCGACCCGCTACGGGATCCAGCCCGATTCGCCCCCGTGTGTGCTCCTCCGCCTCCATTCTCTTGCCAGTAGCTTCACCTTGCATCACTCGTTCTGACCCGCGCCTCAATTCGTAGTTTGCAGCCCTCCACCGGAGTTCCCCATCCTCACCCGAGCCGCCGTCCGCCGGAGATGGTGTCGCCGTTGACGTGGTGCTCCCCGTTGGACGAGTCCACCACCCACCGACGCGGAAGAAGACGCTGAAGCTCTTGGTACCCTCCGTTTCTCCTAACTCGCCGTGGTTCGACGCCGGCGTCCACCGCAGTCTTCGGGCGCCGGCGAGCTTTTCAAACCTGACATGTGGACCCCGCGTGTCAGCCTCTGTTCTTTTATTCGTGAACCGTTTTCTGTTGGCGCCTTCGGGCAAAATACGTTTTCTCCTTTGCGCTTGCGCATTCCCAACCGAAGCGTTTTCTGTTTTCTCAGTTAAAACCCTGGAACTTTTCTGTTTCATTACAGATAAGTCCCTGGACAGAAACCTTTATAACTTTTTAATAAAAAGGAATTTTTGAGTGATTCTTTTTCTGTCAATCTTCAAATTTTGTCTAGTTTTTTATGGGATTTATTTGAAAAATATTTGGAAAAGTTTCTGTGTATGTGTTGGTTTTCACGTTAGTACCCGTTTCGTGATTGCCGTAGGTTCCGGAAGAGGTGACGGAGCCGCGAACTTCGCCGAGCTAGACTCCGACTTCTCCGAACCAGGCAAGCATGTTTTGAACATTTGATATGACAGGTGTTTGCATGTTTGCGTGAAAGTTTGTGCGTGGCATATGAGTGTCGGTAAATACCTCGTTGCTTGTAAGGCAACTACCCGGTTGTCACAAAGTCGGGATGATCTCTGATGAGAGATGGCCTAATCATGTGGTGACATGAAGGGCAGCAAGGTGGTACTGTTGTAGCATGCCAGCCTTGCGTCATCCGACTTTCTCCGACGTTAACATGGTTGGAGCCACGTTATCGTTCTTTTTCCGCATGTTCCAAAGTTGCGATGGTCTCTGATGAGAGATGGCCTAATCGTGTGGTGACATGAAGGGCAGCAAGGTGGTACTGTTGTAGCATACCAGCCTTGCGTCATCCGACTTTTCCGACGTTAACATGGTTGGAGCCGTGTTACCGTTCTTTCCCCTTCCATGCTACCACATGTCTCATTGCCAGGATGCGGTTTAGTAAGTTGGTAACCTCTTTCCGTGTACACACCAAACAGAGAGGCCGGGATGATGGTACCTTGGCCCAGGATTAAAGCCAGTCATCCGGTCAGGGGGCATGGGTGTTTCCGGTTGGGACCGAGAGGGGGGGCACCCCCTTAGAGCGCGCGTATATAAATTTGATCCCATGCTACGCGAGGTTGTAGCCTCCCCGTCTCAAGGTTTTTCTTGAACGTTGCCGAGGGTGATCCCTGGCTTCGGATGGTTGAATTGGGTGTGTACTGGTTAGACGTGTTTCTTCCAAAACACCGTAGACGGAACTAGTCCCTGTGACTACTGAAATCCTTTGGCTGTGGTTAAGTACAAACTCCGCAGAGTCAATTCTTTCCATATCATCGTATCCATGATCAAGTAATGAAAACATTATTATCCATATCTATCCGCATTGGAAAAACCTGTTCCCGGTGAACAAGCTCAAGTGGTAATTCAGATTCATTGTTATTCCTGTGGATGGACTAACTTTATATTTGTCTCATGCTTGTGATAAATTATGTTCCCGAACGATTGTATTATTGAGCTGTGATATAAGCCCTTTATGTGACGTCGCGCAGACGTCCGACTATGGCGTGTTTTTGTTTCTTACATTAAATATAAGCCCTTTATGCGATGTCGCTCAGACGTCCGACTGTGGCATGCACTGTCTTTAATTTCTGTTATAAGCCCTTTATGTGGTGTCGCCCCGACGCCCGACTGTGGCATTATCATTCTGCATTTTCCGCTCGAGGAGTCTTTCAGACACTCGTTTGGCACCCGCATTATTACTCCGCATTTTCCGCTCGAGGAGTCTTTCAGACACTCGTTTGGCACCTGTATTATTATTCCGTATTTCCCGCTCGAGGAGTCTTTCAGACACTCGTTTGGCACCAGTATTACTATTCTGCAGCTTCCGCTCGAGGCGTCATTCAGACCCTCGCTTGGCACCCAGTATTTATTATCTCTATGTCTGATCGCACTGGTTAACTTATTCATGTACTTCATGTCTGCATTTGTTATACCTTATGTCCGAACTATCTTGCGAGTACTTTCATAGTACTCACCTGGCTTGTTGATTTGGCCAGATGTTGACGAAGGCGATCTCTTGGATGAAGAGTTTGATAGCGCGTCCGATGCCTAGAGGAGTCCCAGTCAGTCCTGCGCGATCCCGGATATTGGTCACTTGTATTGTATACGCTTCCGCCACCCGCAATAAGTCTCCTCGAGCCTCACTCCGACGCTCGAAGAGCTGTAGTCTTCTGGAATCATATCACTCGCTTCGCGGTGATATTTCCACCACCGTTATTATCGTGAGTTAGTAGTTGCCACCCTATCCGCCGTATTGTTTTAGCGGCGTGCATGTAATAAATTGTTGGGCAGTCTCTGCTCAACCTTGTATTATATTTAGTACTCCTGGTATTTTTCTTCTGTGACCAAGATATTGTCTACCAGTGAGAAGGAATTCTTCCTCGCTGGTCCGTAAAAGGGATTGGTCTCTCAATAATTATTTTATTGAAAAACCGGTCATGACAAGGAGCAATGCCTTCTCACCGAGATGAGAAATGAACCGACTCAATGCAGCAAGACAGCCTGTGAGCTTCTGAACGGCATGCACACGCACATGGCGTTTCATTCGGAGAATAGCACCAATTTTTTCGGGATTTGCATCTATCCCTCGTTCGGAAATGAGGAAACCGAGTAACTTTCCTCCTGGGACTCCGAATATGTATTTGGACGGATCTAGCTTGTTGTCATATCTTCTGAGATTGGCAAATGTCTCAGCAAGGTCAGTCAGCAAGTCGGAACTCTTGTGTGACTTAACCACGATATCATCCCTGTATGCCTCCACATTCCGACTAATCTGAGTGAGCAGACACTTCTGGATCATGCGCATGAATGTGGCGCCAGCATTCCTAAGACTGAAAGGCATGGTGATATAGCAAAAGCACCCAAACGGGGTGATGAAGGACGTTTCTATTTCATTAGGTCCATATAGACGGATCTGATGGTGCCCGGAATATGCATCCAGAAAAGACAAATGCTAACACCCCGCAGTTGAGTCGACTATTTGATTGATGCGGGGGAGAGGAGAGTGATCTTTTGGGCAGACCCGACTGATATGCTTGAAATCAATACACACACTAAGGGGATTATCCTTTTTGGGGACCATGACGACATTGGCGAGCCACTCGGAGTGGTAAATCTCTCGGATGAACTCAGCTGCCAGGAGCCGAGCCACCTCCTCGCGAATCGCCTTCCTCTTTTCCACGGCGGACCGATGGAGATGCTCTTTGATAGGTTTTGCCTTTGGGTCGTGTCGGTGGGAAACAACACCTATGGGATCACAAGAATCCCTACTACGGTTGCCGGGGCACAGGGTTGCAAGAAGAGCAGTATTAGTAATCAGCACAAGGATCGTTTACCCAGGTTCGGGCCGCGAGGATGCGTAAAACCCTAGTCCTGCTTTGGTGGATGTATTGAGTGTTCTTGAGCCCTTGAACTAGCTACGGTGGCTGAGCCGTTTCAGGGAGCCGAATCCTTCTCCATTATGCCATGGGCCTCCTTTTATAGTCGAAAGGGGCTGCCACAGTGGCTCACATGAGGTGGAAAGGCCTATAGTGCTACGAGCTTACCGCTCGTATTACAGGACAAGACGCATTTAATGCGTTGCTAAGATGTCCCCTTGCTTTATTGGGGACAAGAACGAGGCCCGTCCCGTCCGTCGCCGCTCCTCCTCGCTTCGACACGCGCCCTGGCCAGCGCTGCATGTGATGCCATGTAGGCAGGCAAACAGCTGATGTGGCACGGCGGTAGGGTCTTCATGAAGATCTGCATGCCGTCACGCATGTGCTTGCTAATCTGGTCTGGTAGCTGCATGTTGCCACACAGGTGCCAGCCCAGCTGGTTGAGCTGGCAGCTGCATGCGAACGGCGGTGGAGACTTGGCTGGTGTGGGCCTGGAGGTGGCCTTGCTGGCGTCCTCGGTGCGGGCCTTGCCGGGTGGCCCGGCAAGGGTCTTGCCATGGCGCATTGTCGTCCCCGGCAAGGATCTTGCCGGGGGTCTTGTGGCTCTCCTCGGCAAGGATCTTGCCAAGGATCGTTGTCTTTTAATTCTCAGATGATCTTGAATATTCCTTGTCTTCACAAAGATCTGCATGCCACCATGGAGGTGCCTCCCGAGCCCTAGCCCAATGTGGTTGATGGTGTTGGAGACCGTGGGCTCAAGGGTGGCGCGCTCCGCTGGTGTGGGCGAGTCGCCCCGGCAAGGGTCTTGTCAGGGCTGCTGAGGCTGCCCCCGGCAAGGGTCTTGCCGAGGGAACCTGCTTCGCCTCTCTGCTTCTTTGTGTTCTCGGCCTTGGCGTTGCTTTGGCTGTCTTGGGCTTCGGTTTCACCTTGGTTCACCTCCCCTGCTCTGCTTGGTGCGGCCGTGGGCGCGGCTCTGACAGTTCGTGCACAGGTAAAGGGGTACAAAGGTGCGCCCCTCCTTTTGTACAACGACAGGAGCCCCCGGGCCTGGGCCAGGCCCAAAACGGTGCGCGGGCAGGCGGGGCGGTTTTTATCGCGGTAAAACTTTTCGCGCGTTGCGCTTCCCATGACCCGCATTGAATGCGCGACGTGGAGGGTTGTGCGTGACGTGGGCAGCATGCGTGGGGCGGTTCCCGCATGCATGCGTCACATCGTGGTAAAGAGGCGGCTTGCGCCTTCTCCATAAAAAGAGGGAGGCGTGGAGGCGCGGCTCATTTACTAAATGGGCCGGGTCGCGGTCTTCAAGGCGTCCACCCCCCACGATCACGCGGTGGGGAGGGGTCACTTCACCCGTCCCCTCAGTTCTGCACGTTCGCCACGCATCCTCCATGCGCTTGGGGTGGTAAGCGGTGGAGACGGGAAACCGGGCCGTCGCTGGTTGGGGCAGCGGGTCGGTCTCGATTCCTTGCGCCTCTGGTGGCTGGATTGGCCGAGCGGGGCGGCCGAGCCCCGACCCCGCCCCTTTATAAGGAGAGGGAAGGGGGGATGGCATCCCGCATTCTTCTATCTTCTATCTCCTCCTGCTTCTGCTTCTTCCTCTCATCCGCCATGGAGAAGGGGAACCCCGGTCCTTTGACGGTGGCGGCGAGGGTCGCCGCTCGACAGCGCGTCCCTCCTCCTCCTGAGCCCGCGGTGGTGGAGCCGGCCGTGAAGGGAAGGGGAGCGGGCGAGGCCGTGGGCGAAGCCGTGGCAGAGGTCGTGGTGCTCGGGGAGGAGGAGGATGGGGCGGCGCGCCGGCCTCGCCCCCGCCAATGATGCCTTTCCCGATGGAGGGCCACGTTGGAGACCAGCCCCGCGAGTTCTTCATCAGGCTACGCCGGCCTCCTTGCCGTCGTCTTCGTCTTCCCGCCCCATTTGCTCGGGAGATGGAGCGTGACCCGCCCTAGACCCTCAGGTTGCACATGAGGGGCCGCGGGAACGGGGGCACGCGGGTCGACGTCGACTTCCCGGCTCCTCGGGTCATGTACCTCTGTCGTGGATGGAAGACGTTCACTCGCATCCACAGCTTGACGGAGGGGCTCGTCCTCTATTTCAAATTAATGGAGGATGGGTTGCTATCCGTCAAGGTCTTCGGAGATTTTGGAACTCGCCTGAAGTGCTTCATGGAGAGCTCCTCCAACGGAGACTCCAACGATGGAAGCTCTTCCTCGAGCGAAAGTGACGAGGAGGACAGTAGGGCAGATGACGGGGACGAGTCCGACTAGGCGTCGGACGCCACACGCCTGGGTGGGTGCGGCAGCAGCAGCATCTGCACCTGGCCGCTCCTCCGATGGAGTTTGCCGGGGGAGGGGCCAGCTCCTTGAACTTCTTGGGGCCGTTTCCTTGGGCGGCTGGCGTCGGGAGGCTGCGGAAGAGGAAGAGGGCAGGTGGCAAGGCCGTCAACTCGGAGTACGCGGACATCGACGCCTTTATCGCGTGTCCGGCGACCTGCCGCCTCGTCTTCCAGCTCCTTTCCCGGCACCGTCATCACCGGCCCACCCTTGGGTAGCCACCGAGGTGTTCTCTTGGTGCTTTCTGCTGCTCGTAGCTCGCCCAGGCGCCCCTCTTGCCCTTTCGCCTCCTTGACCTGCCTCATGAGGAGAGGGACAAGAAAGGGATTACGGGCATCTCATCTTTTTTTTAGTTTGTAAGCTTTCGTTAAATTTAGAACTTGTAATCCCCTTGCTCATGTTTTTCATTCCGTACGAACTGTACCTGTGTGGGATGTTTTTAGTGAAAAAGGGATGTTTGCCGGGTTTTTCGTTCGTGGGTGGACCCCGCGACAAGGAGCGAATCCTTGTTACTACTTAAGATAAACATTTTTCGCCCGGCAACAGGCCTTGTCGTCCCCCTCATTTCGCTCGACCATTCTCGCGCCCTTGGCGGAGGCAGGATGAAGTGGGCTTAGGCTCCTCATTCTATCTCCTTACCGCCGCGGTTACAACCACATCCGGACCCAGGAGATAATCCTTAGGTATAGGAAAAAGGGGAGCACGATAGCCTGGAGATAAAACGAGGTTTCACATGTCCCAGTTCCGTACCGAAATGCATGACAGAGGATGAAAGACTTATCTGGATCTGCAGCCCCCGGCAGCCTTGTCTTGCCGCGGTTGGATCCATGTACTTGCGCCCCCGGCAACTCTGGTTTGCCTGGGTCGGGACGCCGGTCCGTTCCCTTTCTTCCAAGTAGCTCAGCAAAAGTGCCCATGTGCTCTGCGAACCAAAGGAGGGCAGAAAAGAACAGAGAGACGCGCACTCGACCTCTAGGCTAGGGGTTAGTCGCCGCTAAGCACTATCAACCCTAACCAACGAAGAGACTCGACCTAGCATGCATGCTATAACTTAGGGCGCCAGCGCTTCATTTATTTGTGCTCAGGGTCTGCACCTGGCTTTGTACAAAGTGTTACATGCCTTGCCGGCAAGGCTTGTACAAAAGGTGGCTTGTCGGGGGTCCCGGCAAGCCGCGCCTTATGGGTAAAACTTGCGAAGATGCTCGATGTTCCAGGAGTTGCTCACTGGAACAACATCTTCTGTCTCCAGGCGGACTGCAGCAGGCCTGGTGACTCGCATTACCCGATAAGGGCCTTCCCACTTTGGCGTCAACTTGTTGGAATTCTTGGCCGAATGAACGCGCCAAAGAACAAGGTCGCCTTCCTCAAAGCTTCGGGCATGAACCTTGCGGCTATCGTAGCGGCGCAAGGCTTGCTGGTAGCATGCTGCTCTCACAGCCGCCCGGAGACGATCTTCCTCAAGGAGCGTTGCGTCATCTTGCCGCAACTGCTCTTGCTCAAGCTCATCATAAGCGAGCACTCGAGGTGACCCGTATATGAGTTCCGTGGGGAGAACTGCCTCTGCCCCATATACTAGGGCAAAGGGTGTCTGACCGGTGGCTCGATTTGGCGTTGTCCTGATCGACCAAAGAACCGCCGGCAACTCATCAATCCAGTGCCTTCCGCTCTTGTGCAGCCTGTCAAAGGTCTTCGTTCTCAGGCCTCGCAACACTTCAGCGTCGCCCTCTCCGCTTGGCCGTTGCTCTGGGGGTGTGCCACGGAAGCAAAACAGACCTTGCGGCCGAGGTCTTGAACGTACCGCATGAAGGTGTGGCTTGTGAACTGCGTGCCATTGTCGGTGATAATTCTGCTTGGCACACCGAAGCGGTAGACCAGTCCCTTGAAGAACTTGATGCTGACTGTGTTGTCACCTTTCTCACTGCTTCCACTTCCGGCCACTTTGTGAACTTGTCGATTGCAACGTACAAGTACTCAAAGCCCCCGACAGCATGGGGGAAGGGGCCCAGTATATCGAGCCCCCAGACCGAGAATGGCCAGGAGAGAGGGATTGTTTGAAGGGCTTGAGCTGGTTGATGAAGCTTCTTTGAATGGAACTGACACGCTTCACACTTGGTTACTAGTGTCGTCGCATCCTGGAGGGCGGTAGGCCAGAAGAAACCTTGCAGGAATGCCTTGCCGGCAAGGGCCCTCGACCCTATGTGGGAGCCACATGTGCCTCCATGTATCTCTGCCAACAGCTCCAGTCCTTCCTCCCGGGGGATACACTTCAATCTCACACCGTTCGGCCTCGGCCTCCTCCTGTACAGGACGTCATCGACGAACTGGTATAGGGCAGACCGACGGGCTACTTTTTCCGCTTCTTCCTGCTCCTCAGGAAGCTCCCCTGTTTGGAGGAATCGGACAGTATGTTGCGCCCATGCCGGAGCCTGGGGCTCGACGGCAAGGACCAAAGGCATCTCTTCTGCCATGGGAGCGACTGTCTCCACGGCCAGGGCTCGACGCCCTACTGGAGTCAGTTGCTCTTTGGCAGGCTCAGTGTGCACGGCAACATCCTTGCCAGCAGTCTCAGGGGGCTCGACGGGAAGGTACTTGCTGGGACCTGATTTCCTCTGCTTGTTCGGTCCCATTAACGGTTCGACGGATGGCTGAGTTAACCAGAGCAAAAAGGTACCTGGTTCCACAGGTAGCTTGAATGCGGCACGCTTCGACAGGTAATCGACAATGTCGTTCTCCGCTCGGGGAACGTGCTTCGCTTGGATACCGTCGAAGCGCTCCTCCAGCTTCCTCACCTCATCTACATAGGCCTCCATCAATGGGCTCTGGTAATCCTTGTTGACTTGCCTGACGACAAGCTGCGAATCACCCCTGACGATAAGCTTCTTCACCCCGAGGTCTGCCGCAATCCTGAGACCGACAAGCAGCCCCTCGTACTCAGCAGTGTTGTTTGTGGACATCTCCCTGGGAAAGTGCATCTGGATCACATACTTGAGGTGCTCTCCGGTGGGTGCGACAAGCAGCACGCCGGCACCGGCGCCTTGCAGCGAGAAAGCCCCATCAAAGTACATGATCCAGTCGCGGTCTGCTTCCTTGCTGGGGAGAGCGGTCTCCTGGATTTCCTCGTCGGGCGTTGAGGTCCATTCTACAATGAACTCCGCCAAGACTCTGCTCTGGATTGTCGAGGTACTTTCAAACTTCAACCCAAAACTTAACAACTCCAGGGCCAATTCCACAATCCTTTCGGTCGCATCTAGGTTATGCAGTATCCGTTGCAACGGGAGGCGGGTGACAACAGTGATCTCATGGGCTTGGAAGTAATGATGCAGCTTCCTCGAGGCCATAAGGAGGCCGAAGAGCAATTTCTGCACCCCGGAGTACCTTGACCTAGCCCCCTGCAAGAGGGAGCTGACAAAGTAAACCGGGTGCTGCATCATTTTCTTCTTCTGCACCACCTCACTTGACGGCGCGTGCACTGCCTTGGTGGCATCAGACTCTACTGGGGGCCTTGCCTTGCCGGCACCAGGCCCTGCCGGGGGAATCTTTGGCTTGCCATCCGCTGGTTCTGCCGTCGCCACCGCCTCCTCGTCAACCTCCCTCTGTGCCACCAGTGCGGCGCTGACCACTTGATTCGTCGCCGCCAGATACAGCAGCAACGGCTCTTGTAGTTTAGGCGCAACCAGTATTGGCGTGGAGGAGAGGTATTTCTTCAGATCCTGCAATGCCGCTTCGGCTTCTAGGGTCCACACCACCAGGCCTGCCTTCTTCAAGATTTTGAAAAAGGGAAGGGTGCACTCGGCGGACTTGGAGATGAATCGGCTCATGGCGGCGACGCAGCCGGTGAGCCGACGCACATCTTTGATCCGCTTGGGTGCCTCAATCTGCTCAATAGCCTTGATTTTGTCTGGGTTTGCCTCGATCCCGCGCTGCGACACAAAGAATCCGAGAAGCTTGCCGGACGGAACACCGAAGACACACTTCTTAGGGTTCAGTTTAAGGTTGATGTTGTGCAAGTTAGCAAATGTCTCTTCCAGATCTTCCACAAGAGTTGCCCCGTCCTTGGTTTTGACCACTATGTCATCCATGTATGCCTCCATATTTCTATGGAGTTGGGGTTCAAAACCAATTTGGACTGCTCTTCAAACGTCGAGCCAGCACTCTTCAACCCGAAAGGCATCCGTAAAAAGCAATACATACCACACGGGGTGATGAATGTTGTCTTCTCTTCATCTTCTCTTGTCATGAAGATTTGGTGGTAGCCCGAGTAGGCGTCGGGGAATGACAACAGATCGCACCCGGCCGTGGAGTCAACAATCTGGTCGATGCGCGACAACGGGAAGGGGTCCTTAGGACAAGCCTTATTGATATCTGTGTAGTCAATACACAGCCTCCACTTCCCATCTGCCTTGCGCACCACTACCGGATTGGCCAACCATGTCAGGTGGAGCACTCCTCTCACCAAACCTGCTGCTTCCAACTTCCTGATCTCCTCTGTGATGAACTCCTGCCTCTCCAGAGCCTGCTTTTTGACCTTCTGCTTGACGGGCCGCGCATGAGGACAGACAGCTAGGTGGTGCTCAATCACCTCCCTGGGAACACCGGGGATGTCGGATGCTTGCCATGCAAACACGTCGACATTCACCCGCAGGAAGGTGATAAGCGCGCCTTCCTATTTGCTGTCGAAGGTGGAGCCTATGGTGAAGGCCCCTCCCGTGCCATCCTCCCTGACGAACACCTTCTTGGTCTATGGTGGCTCGGCTCTGGATCTCTTGCTCTTGCCGGTAGAGCTCTCTGGCACGTCCTCGACGGTAGCGCAACACTCCGAGGAGGTGTGCTCGTGGGAGTTGGTGCGAGAGGTCTTGTCGGGCTTCTTCTTCCCTCCGAGGCCTTCAGCGGCAAGAGTAAGTGCCTTGACGCTTCCTGGTAGAGTTGGTCGGCACAAATCAGTGCGTCCTTCTTGTTGGAGGGGACGCAGATGATGGTGAATGGCCCGGGCATCTTTAGCATGTTGTAGGCGTAGTGTGACGCCGCCATGAACTTGGCTAGTGCCGGGCGGCCGAGGATCCCGTTGTACGGCAAGGGGATCTCGGCCACGTCGAAGACGATCCTCTCCGTCCTGTAGTTCAACTCTCCTCCAAACGTCACGGGCAGTGTGACCTTCCCCTTCGGCTGGCTCCTCCCCGGATTGACCCCTTGGAACGTGCCCGTTTCCTCGAGGTCTCCATCAGGAATTTGCAGCCATTTGATCACGACGGGCGAGCTCAAGTTCAGGCCGGCCCCGCCATCGACCAACATCTTGTTCACCTTGAGGTTGCATATCGTTGGTGAGACTATCGGCGTTCTGGGAACGGGGGTCCCCAGACTTGCCTGCCTGCGGCCCACAGCGTGGTTAAGCCAGCAGGCCGTATGGCCCATCCTCATCAACAAGGCATCCAAGACCCTCGCGAGGGTCCGAGCCTCGCGAGGCGGACGACGCAAGACCTCCTCTGGAGTGGCCTAGCCGGGCAGGCTCACGAGGAGCAGAGATATCAAGGCAGGGCAAACCTCACGAGGCCTTCGCGACGTGAGCCATGACGAACGGCACCAGGCGGGCGCCAGGTGGGCGCCAGCTCGCACAGCACCCTTATTTCCTCTTTGGTTCTAAGGAGGCCAGTGTAGGTGAAGAGTACCGAGGCATCAGGCAAAGGTTGCTATATTGGTGCAACGAGACCAAGACCAGGAGGACGACAAGATAGAGGTCATCATGGAGCCCAAGGCAGCGTCACCAATAGAGCTTTTCGCAGGCGAAGACCGCTTTTGTCAGGATAGCTTGTACTAGTTGTCCCCCTTCAAATTTGCCCGCCGTTGTTGGCTCCCTTCCCACTCGATATTTTGGAGGAGGACCAGGGCCTATATAAGTAGAGCTAGCCACCATAGTAGGGGGATCTCATCTTAGCTTGATCCAACCCGATCGAGAGCCTAGCCACAAGAACACCTCAACCTCAGGAGGTTGTTCTTCCCTTGTACTGTTCATCATCAGCCCAAGAGGCAATCCACCACCACCACACAGGAGTAGGGTATTACACCACAACGGTGGCCCGAACCAGTATAAACCTCGTGTCTTTCTGTGTTGCGAGTTCATCGAGTTCGTTCGCGAGATCTTAGCGAGCTAGAGCGTAGATCGGTAGGAGGGAAAGGCTTCGCGCGCACCCAGTGTTCAAACCTTAAGGGTTTTCCCGAACCCCACATCCGACATTTGGCGCGCCAGGTAGGGGTGCGCCGGAGCTCCTCTCCACCAACCTGCGCCCCGTGCCGCCGCACTTCGCTCCCATGGCGGGTGCCCCGCCACCCGCCTCCGCGACCTACGTCGACAGCGGGGCATCTGGGTACCGAGCCCTGGCCCCCGCCCTGCGCCGTGTGCGGTGGCCGACCAAGTTCAAGCCGAAGATGCCGCCGCATTACGACGGCGCGGCAGACCCGACGTCGTTCCTGCTGGCGTACGAGGGGGCTGTCCTCGAAGCCGGAGGCGACGACAAGGTCATGGCCAACTGGTTCCCCATGGCCCTTGCCAGCGAGCCGCGCGCCTGGCTGCTCAACCTCCCGGGATCCACAGTGGCTTCCTGGGGGGAACTCCGTGACCTCTTCATCGATCGCTACGTGGTGCCAGTGCACCATGCGGTCACGGCCCTGTTGGGCGGCTCTCAAGCACCGCCTTCAGATCGCCACGTCAAACCGTTCCTCCGTCAGATCAGGGCCGTCTCCAAGCACCCGGGGGCTCCGCCAGGTTGGGCTGCCCCAGAGGCCGACCTCACCTTCGGCTCAGAAGACCACCCCGGCTCCACTGCCGGCTCCGGCATGCTCCGATGCTCTGCATGCCCACCATCTGCAATGTGGTTGTCACCAAGTCCCTCATTGACGACGGTGCCGGCCTCAACTTGCTCTCCGTAGAAGCCTTCAGCCTTCTCCACGTGCCGCTCGAGCGGCTCAACCTCAGCAAGCCCTTTTCGGGAGTGGGTGGTGGAGCTACCCACTCCCTGGGGCAGATCCGCCTCCCTGTCACCTTCGGCACACGTGACAACTACCGCACTGAGCTGGTGGACTTCAACATCGCCCGCATCGGTCTCCCATACAACGCCATCCTCGGGTACCCAGCTCTCGCTCAGTTCATGGCGGCGACCCATCCGGCCTACAACCTCATGAAGATGCCAGGAAGCAAGGGTGCCCTCACCATCAAGGGGGACACTAAGGAGGCCGTGGCGGCGCTTAGGCTCGCCTTCAAGACCGCGGCAGCAGCACAGCCGGCCGGCGCCGGTACGCACGAGGCCAAGGAGGCCGCGCCTACCAAGAAAAGCAGTTGTTCACCCAAGACGAGG
Organism: Triticum aestivum; assembly: GCF_018294505.1. NCBI lineage: Eukaryota > Viridiplantae > Streptophyta > Magnoliopsida > Poales > Poaceae > Triticum > Triticum aestivum. The sequence continues at coordinate 278,995,882 of NC_057799.1, read as the reverse complement.
CGGAAGCCAAGCAGGTGCCGGTCAAAGAGGACGGGTCTTCGGGGGCCACCTTCACCATAGGAGCTGGCCTTGACCCGGGGCAAGAAGAAGCCTTGGTGAGGTTCTTGCACGCGAATAAGGAGATATTCGCGTGGGAGCCCAATGAGCTAGTAGGGGTCCCGAGAGAGGTGATCCAGCATCATCTAAGGGTATGCCCCAACATACGCCCCGTGAAACAGCGAGCCAGACGGCAGTCCACTGAGAAGCAAGCCTTCATCGTCCAAGAGACGCGCAAGCTGGAGGCGGCAGGCGCCATTCGGGAAGTTCGATATCCCGAATGGCTGGCAAACCCTGTTGTAGTGCCAAAGAAAGGCAGGAAGGAGCGGATGTGCGTCGACTTCACCAACCTTAACAAAGCCTGCCCCCAAGATCCGTTCCCGCTGCCGCGCATCGACCAGATTGTCGACTCCACCGCCGAGTGCGACTTGTTGTGCTTCCTGGACGCGTTCTCAGGGTATCACCAGATCAAGATGGCAGTGGAAGATGTGGAGAAGACAGCTTTCCTAACACCATGTGGGGTGTACTGCTACACCTGCATGCCCTTTGGGCTGCGCAACGCAGGCACCACCTTCCAGCGGATGATGCACATCGCCCTGGGGCGACAGCTCAGGAGGAACACAGAGGCCTACGTCGATGACATAGTGGTAAAGTCTCGCGAGGCGAGGACATTGATTCAAGATTTGGAGGAAACCTTCGAGAGCTTGCGCCGGGTGAACTTGAGGCTTAACCCGGAGAAGTGCGTGTTCGGTGTCCCCTCCGGCAAGCTGCTGGGGTTCCTCATGTCCCACAGTGGGATCGAGGCGAACCCTGAGAAGATCAAGGCCATCAAGGACATGAGCCCGCCACAGACCCTCAAAGAGATGCAAAAGCTAGCGGGGCGGTGACCGCATTCGGGCATTTCATCTCCAAGCTGGGAGAGCGCGCCTTACCCTTCTTCAAGCTCATGAAGAAGAAGGGCCCGTTCGAATGGACCCCGGAGGCCGATCAGGCCTTCCAAGACCTCAAGAAATACCTTACCAACCCCCCCCCCCCCCCCCGTGATGGTGGCACCACGGCCTCTTGAGCCTCTGGTACTCTACCTTCCCGCCACCCCGTATTCCGCTAGCGCAGCGCTGGTGGCTGTCAGGGAGGAACACCAAGCCAAGAGCGCCGTGCCAAGCCGGAGCAGAAGTGGCACAGGGTTAAGAGGATGCAGCAAAGGCATCAGCTGGGGAGGACCAAGCTCGGCAGGACAACGTCGCAGAGGCTTCTGAGGACAGCCAAGTCTCAGGAAACCCTCCACCTCAGGAGACGCACCAATCTCCGCAGGACCCCAGCCTCGACAATGCGCCAGCCCTCGTCGAACACCCGGTGTACTTCGTCAGCACCGTGCTGAGAGACGCAAGGGCACGCTACCCCATGCCTCAGTAGCTCCTGCTCGCACTCCTGGTGGCCTCACGCAAGCTGCGACACTACTTCCAGGGGCACCCGATCAAGGTCGTCTCAGCTTACCCATTGGAGAGGGTACTCAGGAGCCCAAATTTGGCTGGAAGGGTCGCTGAGTGGAATATCGAGCTGCAAGCATTCCAGTTAGAGTTCAGCACTACCAGGGTCATCAAGGGGGCTGCGCTCGCCGACTTTGTGGCTGAATGGACGGATGCCCCGGCACTTGAGGAAGGGGAAGACCGGTCCACCTCCCCAGGGAGTGAGGCTCCGGATGGCTGGGTCATGTATTTCGATGGCGCTTTCATGCACCAGGGCGCCGGAGCCGGAGCGGTTCACATCTCGCCCACCCAGGACAAGCTCTACTACGCCGTACAACTCTGCTTCCAGCATGGCGAGAAGGTCTCCAACAATATCGCAGAATACGAAGGCCTCATAGCTGGCCTGAAGGCTGCGGCAGCTCTGGGGGTGAAGCGCCTTACCGTCAGAGGCGACTCGCAACTCCTCGTCAACTTCTCCAACAAGGTGTACGAGCCAAAGGACGAGCACATGGAGGCCTACCTCGCGGAAGTGCGCAAGATGGAAAAGCAGTTCTCAGGCCTCGAGCTGCAGCACGTGCCCCGGGGCACCAACAAAGAGGCCAATGACATCGCCAGGAGAGCATCCAAGCGGCTACCACAAGAACCTGGTGTCTTTGAGGAGCGGCTCTTCAAGCCATAAGCTATGACACCCCTTTCAAGCACTACTCAGCCTTGGGAGGAGCTCCCACAGCCTCCGGTCACGGGAGCCCCGGCCTGTGGCCCGACCTCAGGAGCTCTGCTGCTCTTGGCGCTCGAGCCCCAGGAGGAATGCTGGACCAAGGAATTCAAGGAGTACCTGACACACGCGGCGCTACCGGAGAAGGAAGAGGATGCGGAGCACGTGGCCCGGCAAGCCACGGCATACTGCATTCAAGACGGCGAGTTGTACAGGAAACGGCCGAACGATGGCACGCTGCGCTGCATCTCCAGCGATCAAGGAAGGGAGCCGCTGATTGACATACACAGCGGGGACTGCGGGCATCACTCGTCGTCACGGACCCTCATCGGCAAGGTGTTCCGCAGTGGGTTCTATTGGCCTACAGCACTCAACGACGCAGCCGAGCTGGTGAAGTCCTGCGAAGCTTGCCAATTCCATGCCAAGCAAATCCATCAGCCTGCTCAGGGCCTCCAAACCATCCCTCTCACATGGCCGTTCGCAGTCTGGGGGCGGGACATCTTAGGCCCGTTTCCACGGGCGCCAGGGGGCTATCGCTATCTCTACGTCGCCATCGACAAGTTCACCAAGTGGGCGGAAGTGGAAGCCGTCCGTACCATCCCGGCCGGCTCTGCCGTCAAGTTCATCAAGGGCCTCGTGAGCTGCTTCGGGGTCCCCAACCGCATCATCACAGATAACGGCTCACAGTTTACTAGTAACCTCTTCAAAACCCATTGTGCTAACCTTGGAACGCAGATCTGCTACGCTTCGGTGGCCCACCTCAGGAGCAATGGTCAAGCTGAGCGCGCCAACGCAGAGGTCCTGAGGGGCCACAAGACGAGGACCTTCAAGAAGAAGCTGGAGGCCTGCGGTAGGGGCTGGCACGACGAGCTCAGTCCGTGCTGTGGTCCATCCGCACCACCGCTACCAAGCCAACGGGTGAGACTCCGTTCTTCCTCGTCTACGGAGCCGAAGCAGTCCTCCCTCACGAGGTCAAGCATCGCTCCGCGTGGGTCCTGGCATTCGACGAAACGCAGCAGGACGCCATGCGGGGGAAGGATCTCGTGCTGGGGGAGGAACGTCGTCGTGAAGCTACATTAAGGGCGGCAAGGTACCGGCAAGCGCTGCGGCATTACCATTGCCGCAACATTCGCTCCAGGACGCTCGAGACGGGTGACCTGGTCCTGAGGCGGGTCCTCTCCAGTGAAGGGTTGCACAAGCTTTCACCCATGTGGGAGGGCCCGTTCAGGGTCGTCCACATCTCCAGGCCTGGCGCCGTGCGCCTGGAGACGCAAGAAGGGACACCTATCCAAAACGCCTGGAACATCCAACACCTCCGGAAGTTCTACCCATGAAGAAAGGCCCAGAGCCTGTGAAGAAGGCCCGGTGCCTGTGAAGAATCGCCGCCCGTGACACTCTCACGTAATAATGAGTTGGGGCTGTACACGGCCCGAAGTCTCAGGAGCGCCGGCCTCAGGCCCTGGGGCTCCCGCCCACGCCTAGTGGCAACACTTAGCTCCGCGCTGGTGAGAAGACTTGAAGACTAGATTAGGTGCTGGACGCGGCTTTTCATTTGCTTTCCGTAGTTGGCTCGCTTTTCCTTAATCGAAGTTGCTCTTGGTGTCCATTGCTGATTTGATTCCCTAGCCTTTTACCGCATTTTTCGGCTCTGGTTTGCTCGTGTTCTCTCTCTCGCATACCTCGCGAGGGGGCTAGGCAGGTGCCCTCGTGAGCATTTTTCTTCTCGGTGCCCTCGTGAGCATTTTTCTTCTCTCTGCCTTCTCGCGAGCCACCCTCATTCGAGCCTGAAAGCTGGCGCATTTCTCCTAATCCGTGCCCCTCGGGTACCGCGACACCAAGCGCCAAGTCAAGGCTTGGGTGGACGGCAAATCCTTTAACGCAGCCCTTAACGAATTTCTTTTGCAGTTTCTGAGCAAACACAGACACCTCGCGAGGGAAAGGGCGTCCAGAATGCACCAGGTTAAGTTATCTTTGCGCAAAATGACAACACGGCATGGGAATAACACACACAGTGCAATAACCAAAGAACCACAGTTCGATACACGCCCCTCTGGGCCCATCCTTGTTTTGTTTTTTGATGCAGGAAAAAATAGCTAAACAAAGCGGCGTTGCAGCAATCCGCGAAGGCAATCCCTTAGAAACGCCCCGAGCCTAGCTAGACCCCTCCTCGCGCTTCACGGAGGCACGGCGGCGAGATGACCCACTGCCTCCTTCGAAGCGGGCGCCATGGCGCGGCGGCTGGTCGTAGCCACCGCTGCTGGAGCTGTCGCCGAAGGAAGAACCGCCGTGGCTGGAAGAGACGCTGTCGCCGTCAAGGGCAGGCTCGCCCTCACCCTCGTCGCGACCGTCACCAAGGCCGAGCACCTCCTCACCGTCGTTCGTCTCGGGGCAGCACCCGGCACGGCGACCATCTTCCCCAAACACCCTCACATAGAGGGTCGATCCACCGTCATACTTGAAGTGGAGCGTGCACCGCCTGCCCAGGCCGCGCGTGCGGGCGAATGTCTGCCAGCCGTGGGCCAGGGCTATGTTGCCCGCGGTGGAAGTTTCGACCGCGACCCAAGAGGCCTTGCTGCAGCAACCATCCGCTTGCAACCAGAGCCCGCCTGGACCAGGGGCCGGCAGTTCACTGACAAAGGAGTGCGGAAGCTGGAGCCAGTTGCCGGCCGGGTTCTCCGACCAGATGACGAACTCCGGCGACACCTCCGCTGAATGGAAGCGCGGGCGGGAAGACCGCGCCACCATTGCGCGCCTCCCCTCGTCAGCTGGACCACCATGGTTGGGACGATCCCCTCCGCGTGGCGCGGTGCCGCCCCGACGGTGGGCCACGGAGGGGGTCGCGGCGTGCTTGCGCGGACGGCCGCGACCGCGCTTGGGCGCCGGGGAACCGGGGCCCTCGCGAGGGGCCTTCCCCTTCTTGGCGGCAGAGAACTTCCTTAGTGGCGCCATCGGTGGCACTGCAAGCAGTGGAGCAGGGAGGAAGAAGCAAGCAAGCGAGGAAGAGATGGGCGACGGGGGCTCCGCCCCCTCCCCATTTATAGCAAGAGAAGGCCAACTGGCGTCTCCCACGATCGCAGGTAATGATGGTTTTCCTTGCATGTCGCAGGGACTTGTCAAGTCGTGCAGTTGCCGAGGCAGCGTGGGGAAGCGGAGACGCCCACGTCCAATCAACCACCACGCGTCAACCGAGGCCACAGGCTTTGGGGCCCGCGGTGCTCCAAACTTGACCCTTGGCTTCGCCGCGAAGCCAAGCCCCAGCGAACCTTGGGCCCGGGGGCTACTATCGGTGTTCTGGGAACGGGGCTCCCCAGACTTGCCTGCCTGCGGCCCACAACGTGGCTAAGCCTGTAGGCCGTACGACCCATCTTCATCAACAGGGCATCCAAGACCCTCGCGAGGGTCCGAGCCTCGCGAGGTGGACGATGCAAGACCTCCTCTGGAGTGGCCTAGCCGGGCAGGCTCACAAGGAGTGGAGATATCAAGGCAGGGCAAACCTCACGAGGCCCTCGTGACGTGAGCCATGTTTAACGGCACCAGGCGGGCGCCAGCGCGCACATCGTCCTTATTTCCTCTTTGGTGCTAAGGAGGCCAGCGCAGGCGAAGAGTACCGAGGCATCAGGCAAAGGTTGCTATATTGGTGCAACGAGACCAAGACCAGGAGGACGGCAAGATGGAGGTCATCGTGGAGCCCAAGGCAGCGTCACCACCAGTGCTTTTCACGGGCGAAGACCGCTTTTGTCAGGATAGCTTGTACTAGCTGTCCCCCTTCAAATTTGCCCGCCGTTGTTGGTTCCCTTTCCGCTCGATATTTGGGAGGAGGACCAGGGCCTATATAAGTAGAGCTAGCCACCATAGTAGGGGGATCTCATCTTAGCTTGATCCAACCCGATCAAGAGCCTAGCCACAAGAACACCTCAACCTCAGGAGGCTGTTCTTCCCTTGTACTGTTCATCATTAGCCCAAGAGGCAATCCACCACCACCACACTGGAGTAGGGTATTACACCACAACGGTGGCCCGAACCAGTATAAACCTCATGTCTTTCTGTGTTGCGAGTTCGTCGAGTTCGTCCGCGAGATCTTAGCGAGCTAGAGCGTAGATCGGTAGGAGGGAAAGGCTTCGCGCGCACCCCAGTGTTCGAACCTTAAGGGTTCGCTGGAACCCCACATCGAACAGAGACCAACAATGGCAAACACCCGACCGCAGTTGTGCGGTCAGGGTGATCCTCGGCGTCAAAGATGAGGGGCGTGCTGGACCACTTCAGCGGCTTCTGAGCGTCGAACGACGGCTCCGCTGCTATCATCTCACGCGCCCACTGCTTGAGCTGGCGGTGAGAAGTATGCAGCGAGGCGTCACCGTCGACGCACATGGCCTCCGTAGCCTTCTGGAACTCTTGCTCACCGGACTCGTCGTCCTCGTCGTGATCATCGTCTTCTTGCTTCTTGTCACGGCCCCGGGCGGGCCTCTCTTGCTGGTTGTCCTTGCCAGGGCGGCTTCCTTGGCCGCCACGCTTTGTGCCGGATCCCTCGGCACTGTCCTGACCTTTCTCCTTGTCCCGCCTCACATACTCGGCCTTTTGCTTTTCAGCAAGCAGCTCGACTTGTCGGCAGTTCTCGAGGTCGTGTCCCTTGGTGCGGTGGATCTTGCAGTACTGCTTGCCGGAGCTCCCTGGCTTGTCGGCAGCTGCTAAGGCCCGGCAGGCGGCACACCCGACAATCTCATTGCCGGGCCCGTCTGCCTTGACCTTCTTGGCAGCGCCGGTGTCGTCAGATCTTTCAACGGCGTCGATAGAGTCCGGTTTCCGCGTCGGCGTCTTCGCCGGGGTACTTCCTTCCCTCTTCAGCCCGGGCGCATCTATCGGCCAGAACGTAGAGTTCGGCCACATCCTTAACCTCGGTCATCACTAGCTCTTCGCGCATCTTGCGGTTACGCACGTTCTGATGGAATGCGCTGATCACAGTGGCGGGGTGAACGTCGGGGATGTTGTACTGCACCCGGCTGAACCTCTGGATGTACTTGCGGAGGGTTTCCCCTTCCTTCTGGGGGATGATATGCAGATCACTGGCCTGGCCATGAGCTTGGTGGGCTCCTGTGAAGGCGCCAACGAACTCATGGCACAGATCCGACCAAGAAGAAATGGTATCCGCCGGCAAGTGCATCAACCAAGACATAACATTGGGCTTCAGTGCCAGCGGGAAATAATTGGCAAGCACCTTGTCGTCGCGAGCTCCGGCAGCCTGCATCACGATGGTGTAGATGCTGAGGAACTCGGACTGGTCGGTCTTGCCAGTGTACTTCTCGCTGACGTCGGGCTTGAACGTGCGGTGGGACGGCCACTGGAACTACCGCAGCTCACGGGTAAAGGCAGGGCAGCCCACCTCGTAAGGTAGGCCGCCGGAGCCCCCCCAGTGCTGGGTGGTCCATAGCGGGTCCCGCCCGCTTGTTCGACTGGTGGCGTGTATCACGCCAGCGCTCGATAGTGGTTCGAGCATCTTCGTGAGCTCGTTCTCGAAAAACTTGGTGTTGGTCGCGGTGGGTCCGCTGGTCGGACGACGCTATAGAGATGTTATCACAAGCGTCATCACGACGGGCCGGCGCCCACGGCGGCTGGCGAGGAGGAGGAGGGTGCACCATGACCGCAGCACCCCCGGTCCACCCAGTGCTGGCATGTGGTGGCTTGGTGGAGCACCGGCCCGAGGGTCCCGCAGGTCGCGGATCATCTTTGTTGGCGACAGCGACGAGGCTCCGGATGGTGGCCCTCCACTCGTCGAGCTTCTCCGCAACAGGAGGGAAGTCGAGGAGCAGCTGCGCGCGCGCCAAAGCTTCTGCTGGCATGGGTGGCGGCGACAGCTGCGTGGATCGTGGCGCGCTTCGACTTCTATCCACGTTAGAAGGAGCTCCACCACGACCCAGCGGTTGCGTGCCATTTTCGCCAGCACTTCGGTGGGCATGCTGAAGTCCTTCATCCCGCGAACGACGCATAGGGCTCTTCCCACGGCGGTGCCCAGGGTCACCGGCGTGGTGATGCTGCTCGTCGTGCACACCATGGGAAGAGCGCGCAGTGGTCGCCGGCGTGGGCGTCTTGGAGGTTGCTGCACCGCCTGCGGGGGGCCCAACCCCATCTTTAGACTTGGCGATGTGTGGCCCGTCGCCTGGCGCGCGAACGGCGCTGCTCGCCAGGCTCTGACTGCCAGGGTAATGCTGGTGCTCGCGGACCGTGGCTCGGGTCCTGTCTGCGAACTGGCCGCTGCTTGTCCGCACTGGCACGGGCCGTTCGGCCCCCGACGAGCCGATCGCCGTGGCCATCTTCTTCTTGGGAGCCATGGCGATGAAGAAACGCTAGGCTAACTACTAGACCAGATTCTCACAATTGCGCCCCCTACCTGGAGCGCCAAAGATGTCGGTGGGAAACGACACCTATGGGATCACAAGAATCCCTACTATGGTTGCCGGGGCGCAGGGTTGCAAGAAGAGCAGGATTAGTAATCAGCACAAGGATCGTTTACCCAGGTTCGGGCCGCGAGGATGCGTAAAACTCTAGTCCTGCTTTGGTGGATGTATTGAGTGTTCTTGAGCCCTTGAACTAGCTACGGTTGCTGAGCCGTTTCAGGGAGCCGAATCCTTCTCCAGTATGCCATGGGCCTCCTTTTATAGTCGAAAGGGGCTGCCACAGTGGCACACAGGAGGTGGAAAGGCCTACGGTGCTACGAGCTTATCGCTCGTATTACAGGACAAGACGCATTTAATGCGTTGCTGAGGTGTCCCCTTGCTTTATTGGGAAAGGGAACGAGGCCCGTCCCGTCCGTCGCCGCTCCTCCTCGCTTCGACACACGCCCTGGCCAGCGCTGCATGCGACGCCATGTAGGCAGGCAAACAACTGAGGTGGAGCGGCGGTAGGGTCTTCACGAAGATTTGCATGCCGTCACACATGTGCTTGCTGATCTGGTCTGGGAGCTGCATGTTGCCACGCAGGTGCCAGCCCAGCTGGTTGAGCTAGCAGCTGCATGCGAACGGTGGTGGAGACTTGGCTGGTGCGGGCCTGGAGGTGGCCCTACTGGCGTCCTCAGTGAGGGCCTTGCCGGGTGGCCCGGCAAGGGTCTTGCCGTGGCGCGCTGTCATCCCCGGCAAGGATCTTGCCGGGGGTCTTGTGGCTCTCCTCGGCAAGGATCTTGCCGAGGATCGTTGTCTTCTAATCCTCATCTGATCTTGAATATTCCTTGTCTTCACAAAAATCTGCATGCCACCATGGAGGTGCCTCCCAAGCCCTGGCCCAATGTGGTTGATGGTGTTGGAGACTGTGGGCTCAAGGGTGGCGCGCTCCGCTGGTGTGGGCGAGCCGCCCCGGCAAGGGTCTGCCGAGGGAACCTGCTTCGCCTCTCTGCTTCTTTGTGTTATCGGCCTTGGCGTTGCTTTGGCTGTCTTGGGCTTTGGTTTCACCTTGGTTCACCTCCCCTGCTCTGCTTGGTGCGGCCGTGGGCGCGGCTCCGACTGTCCGTGCACAGGTAAAGGGGTACAAAGGTGCGCCCCTCCTTTTGTACACCGACAGGTCGACACACAAACGGTGCTCAGTAAGCCCCCTGTTACACCTGGCATGTCTGCTGGTTTCCATGCAAAGATGTCCCAGTTCTCATGGAGGAACTGGATGAGCGCGGCTTCCTATTTGCTATTGAGTGTCGCTGAAATGTGGGTCGGAGCAGCAGAGGGGTCTTCCGGGTGAATGTGGACTGGCTTTGTCTCTCCGGCCGACTGAAATGCAGATTCTGAAGTAGGCTTCTTAGCTCGCAACATATCACTTGGGTCAGCATTTTTCCTGTACTCTTCCAGTTCCACCACCGCCATTTGCTCATCAGCAATCTTGGAACCCTTCTGGAGGCACTCCTCTGCTCTCTGCCTATTCCTAGTGACTGTAATCACACCTTTGGGCCCGGGCATCTTCAACTTAAGATACACGTAACATGGTCGGGCCATGAAACGAGCGTATGCAGGCTTGCCCAGGATAGCATGATAGGCACTGTGGAAATCCACTTCCTCAAACGTCAACTTCTCCCAGCAGAATTATTGGAATCTCCGAAAACTACATCAAGAGCAATCTGTCTGAGTGACTTTGATTTCTTCCTTTGGATGACTCCATGGAACTGCATGTTGCTCTCACTGAGTTTGGACATCGGAATGCCCATCCATTGGAGGGTCTCAGCATACAGGATGGTCAAACCACTGCCACCATCCATGAGAACCTTAGTCAGTCGGGTGTCCCCAACGACTGGGTCGACCACCAATGCTTGCCGCCTAGGGGTAGCAACGTGCACCGGGTGATCTGACTGGTCGAACATAATGGGAGTTTTTGACCACTTCTGGTACGTCGTAGTTGCCGAAGAAACCATGTTCACTTCTCTGTTAATTACTTTTAGCCGACTTTTGCTCTCGACATAAGCAAAAATCACCAAGGTAGCATTGACCTTCGGGTAACCATCATCCTTCTCTTCATCATCATCCTTATCAGAATCCTTTTCACTGGGCTGACCCTCTTGGAACTGCTGAATCAGGAGTCTGCACTGTCGCTGGTATGCTTGGGCAGAATCAAGTTACCCTCTTCATCCTTCTTCGTGTGAATATGACACATCAAATCGAGGACGTCCTGTCCGGCCTGATCTTTCACCTTTTTGGGCACCCACTGCCCCTTAGGCTTTCCTTTAAACTTTCCTTGTGCATTCAGAACTGCGGCTTCAGCAGGGCCTGCAGCCTCAGCTTTACGCTTTTGCTTTCGACTAGACTTTCCACCTCCGATGTCTTGGTCGACTGCTTTCTGCTTGCCATTGCAGAGTCGGTCTTCCTCTTCGCCATTAGCATATCGAGTGGCTATTTCCATCATTTGACTCAGAGACATGTCTCCGGAATGACCTAACTTTAGGATAAGCTCTCTGTATCGGACGCCCTCCCTGAAGGCGCAAACTGCCTGGTGTTCTGACACATTCTCCACCACATGGTGAAGGGTAGTCCATCTCTGAATGAAATCTCTCAAAGTTTCATTTGGCTTCTGAATGCAGTGCTGCAATTCAATCAGCCCAGCAGGTCGCTTGCAGGTGCCCTTGAATGTCTTGATAAACACTCGAGCTAAATCTTCCCAACAGAAAATACTTCCAGGAGCCAACTGATTGAACCAAGCTCTGGCCGAACCTTCAAGCATCAAGGGGAGGTGCTTCATGGCTACATCATTGTTGCCTCCACCAATCCGCACTGCCACTCGGTGATCTTCCAGCCACATGTCTGGCTTTGACTCACTAGTGAACTTGCTCACGCCCGCAACCAATCTGAAGTTGGGCGGGATCTGAGCTGCTTGGATGGCTCTGCTGAAACACTCGGGCCCATAGACAAACGCCCTGCTTCCAGTCGGCCGATCTCTGTCCAGCCCTTCTCTATTAGCTCTGCCTCTGTTAACCAAACCCTGTAAGAGGAGTGACCTCGCATCGAACCAAGGCTCTCTTGGGTCGACTGGAGCTCTTCGCTCGTCACCATACGGGCGACTGTCATCGTACCGCCGGGGCGCGTACGACCCACCCCTCGGAGAGGGCGTAGGCACTCGACGGTAGTCATCACGGGGATATCGAGGATCAAACTATCTGTGGCCTCGACCAAGGTACTGGTCTTGATGGTAACCACGATCTTCATGCTGCGGAGGTGATCTCAGGCTATGTGCCAACTGAACTGTGTCTGCAACCACAGATCTGCTATGAATTCTGTTGCAAGATTGAGAAACAACCGAGTTCTATTCTCCTGCCACCCAAAGCAGTGCTCGGATCTGCTATAAGCCTCTACCAGCTTCTGAACAGGACGGCTGAATTGAACCTGCTATGCGTGCTGCTGCTGCAACATTCTGGATCGGACTACGGTATACCTGACATTCTTCTCGAGGCTCAGTCGGAAACACATGTCGTGGCCGTCGACTGGAACCTGGAATATGCTGATGAGCACGATCATCGAGTGCTGGCTAAAGATTCTCCAGACGTGTACGCTCAGCCAAGGTGGCTAAGCGCGCACCCTCCAAGGCCCGAGCCTCGGAGGTCTCCCCAACGATGGGGGCCTGGAGGGCCTGGACGTTTCGGCGATGCAGCTCTTCCCGCTGCTCTGTAGTGAGGGCTTGGTGGTAGTACTTGTCATGATCACGTGACGGGCCACCGCCGCTGGTGCCACCGCCGCGACGCAATCCGGACGGGCTACACTGGGAGTCGACCATGAGGACATCCACCATGGGATCATTACTTTCGCACTCGGAAAGTGTATCCAAATGACCAGTCGTCAGATTGAACAACCCGTAGAGGGATTCGTCGGGCTCAATTGCCACAACTTGAGGGGTGGTCGACTGACGAGCCACTGTATGCTTCACCCACCGCTCGAGCCGCGAACGACCGGATCGTTTGCGAAGGCACACGATGGGGAGCGAAGACGCCACGGGAGCCAACCGATATTGAGTCGACGGCTGCCGCAGGAGGACGCTACAGGCGCTCGTGCGGAAGTGCGCCGCCCCGCGGATGGGGAGGGCCTTGTGTTGGGGAACGTAGTAATTTCAAAAAGATTCCTACGCACACGCAAGATCATGGTGATGCATAACAACGAGAGGGGAGAGTGTTGTCCACGTACCCTCGTAGACCGAAAGCGGAAGCGCTAGAACAACGCGGTAGATGTAGTTGTACGTCTTCATGATCCGACCGATCCAAGTACCGAAAGCACGACACCTCCGAGTTCAGCACACGTTCAACTCGATGACGTCCCACGAACTCGCACCGCACATGGCTAAGAGATCAATGATCAATTGTTGTGTCTATGGGCTGCCTCCTGGCCACGTATATAAAGGATGGAGGGAGGAGGAGGCCGGCCCTCACAGGGCGCGCCCAAGTGTGGAGTCCTACTAGGACTCCCTAGTCCTAGTAGGATTCCACCTCCCACATGGAATAGGAAAAAGGGAAGGGAGAAGGAGAAGGAAGGAAGGGAGAAGGAGAAGGAAGGAAGGGAGAAGGAGAAGGATTCACACATGTACTAAGTTTCCGGTTTAATACAATTCTAGCATGAATAATAAACATTTATCATGATATAAGGAAATATAAATAACACTTTATTATTGCCTCTAGGGCATATCTCCTTCGGTCTCCCACTTGCACTAGAGTCAATAATCTAGCTCACATCGCCATGTGATTTAATACCAATAGTTCACATCGCTATGTGATTAACACCCAAAGGGTTTACTAGAGTCAATAATCTAGTTCACATTGCTATGTAATTAACACCCAAAGAGTACTAAGGTGTGATCATGTTTTGTTTGTGAGAGAAGTTTAGTCAACGGGTCTGCCAAATTCAGATCCGTATGTATTTTGCAAATTTCTATGTCAACAATGCTCTGCACGGAGCTACTCTAGCTAATTGCTCCCACTTTCAATATGTATCCAGATTGAGACTTAGAGTCATCTGGATCAGTGTCAAAACTTGCATCGACGTAACCCTTTACGACGAACCTTTTGTCACCTCCATAATCGAGAAAATAATTTTGACCGATGTCCAGTGATCTACTCCTAGATCACTATTGTACTCCCTTGCTAAACTCAGTGTAGGGTATACAATAGATCTAGTACACAGCATGGCATACTTTATAGAACCTATGGCTGAGGCATAGGGAATGACTTTCATTCTCTTTCTATCTTCTGCCGTGGTCGGGCTTTACTCAATTTCACACCTTGCAACACACGCAAGAACTGTTTCTTTGTTTGTTCCATTTTGAACTACTTCAAAATCTTGTCAAGGTATGTACTCATTGAAAAAACTTATGAAGCGTCTTGATCTATCTCTATAGATCTTGATGCTCAATATGTAAGCAGCTTCACCGAGGTCTTTCTTTGAAAAACTCCTTTCAAATAATCCTTTATGCTTTCCAGAAAATTCTACATTATTTTTGATTAACAATATGTCATTCACATATACTTATCAGAAATGTTGTAGTGCTCCCACTCACTTTCTTGTAAATACAGTCTTCACCGCAAGTCTGTATAAAACTATATGCTTTGATCAACTCATCAAAGCGTATATTCCAACTCCGAGATGCTTGCACCAGTCCATAGATGGATCGCTGGAGCTTGCACATTTTGTTAGCACCTTTAGGATCGACAAAACCTTCTGGTTGCATCATATACATCTCTTCTTAAAGAAATCAATTAAGGAATGTAGTTTTGACATCCATTTGCCAGATTTCCTAAAATGTGGCAATTTGCTAACATGATTCGGACAGACTTAAGCATCGCTATGAGTGAGAAAATCTCATCGTAGTCAACACCTTGAACTTTGTCAAAACCTTTTTCAACAAGTCTAGCTTTGTAGATAGTAACACTACTATCAGCGTCCGTCTTCCTCTTGAAGATCCATTTATTTTCTATGGATTGCCGATCATCGGGCAAGTGAACCAAAGTCCACACTTTGTTCCGCGTCGGCGTCTTCGCCGGGGTACTTCCTTCCCTCTTCAGCCCGGGCGCATCTATCGGCCAGAACGTAGAGTTCGGCCACATCCTTAACCTTGGTCATCACCAGCTCTTCGCGCATCTTGCGGTTGCGCACATTCTGATGGAACGCGCTGATCACAGCGGCGGGGTGAACGTCGGGGATGTTGTACTGCACCCGGCTGAACCTTTGGATGTACTTGCGGAGGGTTTCCCCTTCCTTCTGGGGGATGATATGCAGATCACTGGCCTGGCCATGAGCTTGGTGGGCTCCTGTGAAGGCGCCAACGAACTCATGGCACAGATCCGACCAAGAAGAAATGGTATCCGCCGGCAAGTGCATCAACCAAGACATAACATTGGGCTTCAGTGCTAGCGGGAAATAATTGGCAAGCACCTTGTCGTCGCGAGCTCCGGCAGCCTGCATCACGATGGTGTAGATGCTGAGGAACTCGGACTGGTGGGTCTTGCCAGTGTACTTCTCGCTGACGTCGGGCTTGAACGTGCGGTGGGACGGCCACTGGAACTGCCGCAGCTCACGGGTAAAGGCGGGGCAGCCCACCTCGTAAGGTAGGCCGCCGGAGCCCCCCAGTGCTGGGTGGTCCATAGCGGGTCCCGCCCGCTTGTCCGACTGGTGGCGTGTATCACGCCCGCGCTCGATAGTGGTTCGAGCATCTTCGTGAGCTCGTTCTCGAAAAACTTGGTGTTGGTCGCGGTGGGTCCGCTGGTCGGACGACGCTATAGAGATGTTATCACAAGCGTCATCACGACGGGCCGGCGCCCACGGCGGCTGGCGAGGAGGAGGAGCGTGCACCATGACCGCAGCACCCCCGGTCCACCCAGTGCTGGCATGTGGTGGCTTGGTGGAGCACCGGCCCGAGGGTCCCGCCGGTCGCGGATCATCTTTGTTGGCGACAGCGACGAGGCTCCGGATGGTGGCCCTCCACTCGTCGAGCTTCTCCGCAACAGGAGGGAAGTCGAGGAGCAGCTGCGCGCGCGCCAAAGCTTCTGCTGGCGTGGGTGGCGGCGACAGCTGCGTGGATCGTGGTGCGCTTCGACTTCTAACCACGTTAGAAGGAGCTCCACCACGACCCAACGGTTGCGTGCCATTTTCGCCAGCACTTCGGCGGGCATGCTGAACTCCTTCATCCCGCGCACGACGCACAGGGCTCTTCCCACGGCGGTGCCCAGGGTCACCGGCGTGGTGATGCTGCTCGTCGCGCACACCATGGGAAGAGCGTGCAGTGGTCGCCGGCATGGGCGTCTTGGAGGTTGCTGCACCGCCTGCGGGGGGCCCAACCCCATCTTTAGACTTGGCGATGTGTGGCCCGTCGCCTGGCGCGCGAACGGCGCTGCTCGCCAGGCTCTGACTGCCAGGGCAATGCTGGTGCTCGCGGACCGTGGCTCGGGTTCTGTCTGCGACCGGGCCGCTGCTTGTCCGCACTGGCACGGGCCGTTCGGCCCCCGACGAGCCGATCGCCGTGGCCATCTTCTTCTTGGGAGCCATGGCGATGAAGAAACGCTAGGCTAATTACTAGACCATATTCTCACAATTGCGCCCCCTACCTGGAGCGCCAAAGATGTCGGTGGGAAACGACACCTATGGGATCACAAGAATCCCTACTATGGTTGCCGGGGCGCAGGGTTGCAAGAAGAGCAGGATTAGTAATCAGCACAAGGATCGTTTACCCAGGTTCGGGCCGCGAGGATGCGTAAAACCCTAGTCCTGCTTTGGTGGATGTATTGAGTGTTCTTAAGCCCTTGAACTAGCTACGGTTGCTGAGCCGTTTCAGGGAGCCGAATCCTTCTCCAGTATGCCATGGGCCTCCTTTTATAGTCGAAAGGGGCTGCCACAGTGGCACACAGGAGGTGGAAAGGCCTACGGTGCTACGAGCTTATCGCTCGTATTACAGGACAAGACGCATTTAATGCGTTGCTGAGGTGTCCCCTTGCTTTATTGGGAAAGGGAACGAGGCCCGTCCCGTCCGTCGCCGCTCCTCCTCGCTTCGACACACGCCCTGGCCAGCGCTGCATGCGATGCCATGTAGGCAGGCAAACAACTGAGGTGGCGCGGCGGTAGGGTCTTCACGAAGATTTGCATGCCGTGACGCATGTGCTTGCTGATCTGGTCTGGGAGCTGCATGTTGCCACGCAGGTGCCAGCCCAGCTGGTTGAGCTAGCCGCTGCATGCGAACGGTGGTGGAGACTTGGCTGGTGCGGGCCTGGAGGTGGCCCTACTGGCGTCCTCAGTGAGGGCCTTGCCGGGTGGGCCGGCAAGGGTCTTGCCGTGGCGCGCTGTCGTCCCCGGCAAGGATCTTGCCGGGGGTCTTTTGGCTCTCCTCGGCAAGGATCTTGCCGAGGATCGTTGTCTTCTAATCCTCATCTGATCTTGAATATTCCTTGTCTTCACAAAAATCTGCATGCCACCATGGAGGTGCCTCCCAAGCCCTGGCCCAATGTGGTTGATGGTGTTGGAGACTGTGGGCTCAAGGGTGGCGTGCTCCGCTGGTGTGGGCGAGCCGCCCCGGCAAGGGTCTGCCGAGGGAACCTGCTTCGCCTCTCTGCTTCTTTGTGTTATCGGCCTTGGTGTTGCTTTGGCTGTCTTGGGCTTTGGTTTCACCTTGGTTCACCTCCCCTGCTCTGCTTGGTGCGGCCGTGGGCGCGGCTCCGACTGTCCGTGCACAGGTAAAGGGGTACAATGGTGCGCCCCTCCTTTTGTACACCGACAGGTCGACACACAAACGGTGCTCAGTAAGCCCCCTGTTACACCTGGCATGTCTGCTGGTTTCCATGCAAAGATGTCCCAGTTCTCATGGAGGAACTGGATGAGCGCGGCTTCCTATTTGCTATTGAGTGTCGCTGAAATGTGGGTCGGAGCAGCAGAGGGGTCTTCCGGGTGAATGTGGACTGGCTTTGTCTCTCCGGTCGACTGAAATGCAGATTCTGAAGTAGGCTTCTTAGCTCGCAACATATCACTTGGGTCAGCATTTTTCTTGTACTCTTCCAGTTCCACCACCGCCATTTGCTCATCAGCAATCTTGGAACCCTTCTGGAGGCACTCCTCTGCTCTCTGCCTATTCCTAGTGACTGTAATCACACCTTTGGGCCCGGGCATCTTCAACTTAAGATACACGTAACATGGTCGGGCCATGAAACGAGCGTATGCAGGCTTGCCCAGGATAGCATGATAGGCACTGTGGAAATCCACTTCCTCAAACGTCAACTTCTCCCTGCAGAAATTATTGGAATCTCCGAAAACTACATCAAGAGCAATCTGTCTGAGTGACTTTGATTTCTTCCTTTGGATGACTCCATGGAACTGCATGTTGCTCTCACTGAGTTTGGACATTGGAATGCCCATCCATTGGAGGGTCTCAGCATACAGGATGGTCAAACCACTGCCACCATCCATGAGAACCTTAGTCAGTCGGGTGTCCCCAACGACTGGGTCGACCACCAATGCTTGCCGCCTAGGGGTAGCAACGTGCACCGGGTGATCTGACTGGTCGAACATAATGGGAGTTTTTGACCACTTCAGGTACGTCGTAGTTGCCGGAGAAACCATGTTCACTTCTCTGTTAATTACTTTTAGCCGACTTTTGCTCTCGACATAAGCAAAAATCACCAAGGTAGCATTGACCTTCGGGTAACCATCATCCTTCTCTTCATCATCATCCTTATCAGAATCCTTTTCACTGGGCTGACCCTCTTGGAACTGCTGAATCAGGAGTCTGCACTGTCGCTGGTATGCTTGGGCAGAATCAAGTTACCCTCTTCATCCTTCTTCGTGTGAATATGACACATCAAATCTAGGACGTCCTGTCCGGACTGATCTTTCACCTTTTTGGGCACCCACTGCCCCTTAGGCTTTCCTTTAAACTTTCCTTGTGCATTTAGAACTGCGGCTTCAGCAGGGCCTGCAGCCTCAGCTTTACGCTTTTGCTTTCGACTAGACTTTCCACCTCCGATGTCTTGGTCGACTGCTTTCTGCTTGCCATTGCAGAGTCGGTCTTCCTCTTCGCCATTAGCATATCGAGTGGCTATTTCCATCATTTGACTCAGAGACATGTCTCCGGAATGACCTAACTTTAGGATAAGCTCTCTGTATCGGACGCCCTCCCTGAAGGCGCAAACTGCCTGGTGTTCTGACACATTCTCCACCACATGGTGAAGGGTAGTCCATCTCTGAATGAAATCTCTCAAAGTTTCATTCGGCTTCTGAATGTAGTGCTGCAATTCAGTCAGCCCAGCAGGTCGCTTGCAGGTGCCCTTGAATGTCTTGATAAACACTCGAGCTAAATCTTCCCAACAGAAAATACTTCCAGGAGCCAACTGATTGAACCAAGCTCTGGCCGAACCTTCAAGCATCAAGGGGAGGTGCTTCATGGCTACATCATCGTTGCCTCCACCAATCCGCACTGCCACTCGGTGATCTTCCAGCCACATGTCTGGCTTTGACTCACCAGTGAACTTGCTCACACCCGCAACCAATCTGAAGTTGGGCGGGATCTGAGCTGCTTTGATGGCTCTGCTGAAACACTCGGGCCCATAGACAAACGCCCTGCTTCCAGTCGGTCGATCTCTGTCCAACCCTTCTCTATTAGCTCTGCCTCTGTCAACCAAACCCTGTAAGAGGAGTGACCTCGCATTGAACCAAGGCTCTCTTGGGTCGACTGGAGCTCTTCGCTCGTCACCATACGGGCGACTGTCATCGTACCGCCGGGGCGCGTACGACCCACCCCTCGGAGGGGGCGTAGGCACTCGTCGGTGGTCATCACGGGGATATCGAGGATCAAACTATCTGTGGCCTCGACCAAGGTACTGGTCTTGATGGTAACCACGATCTTCATGCTGCGGAGCCGATCTCGGGCTATGTGCCAACTGAACTGTGTCTGCAACCACAGATCTGCTATGAATTCTGTTGCGCGATTGAGAAACAACCGAGTTCTGTTCTCCTGCCACCCAAAGAAGTGCTCGGATCTGCTATAAGCCTCTACCAGCTTCTGAACAAGACGGCTGAATTGAACCTGCTATGCGTGCTGCTGCTGCAACATTCTGGATCGGACTACGGTATACCTGACATTCTTCTCGAGGCTCAGTCGGAAACACCTGTCGTGGCCGTCGACTGGAACCTGGAATATGCTGATGAGCACGATCATCGAGTGCTGGCTAAAGATTCTCTAGACGTGTATGCTCAGCCAAGGTGGCTAAGCGCGCACCCTCCAAGGCCCGAGCCTCGGAGGTCTCCCCAACGATGGGGGCCTGGAGGGCCTGGACGTTTCGGCGATGCAGCTCTTCCCGCTGCTCTGTAGTGAGGGCTTGGTGGTAGTACTTGTCATGATCACGTGACGGGCCGCCGCCGCGGGTGCCACCGCCGCGACGCAATCAGGACGGGCTACGCTGGGAGTCGACCATGAGGACATCCACCATGGGATCATTACTTTCGCACTCGGAAAGTGTATCCGAATGACCAGTCGTCAGATTGAACAACCCGTAGAGGGATTCGTCGGGCTCAATTGCCGCAACTTGAGGGGTGGTCGACTGACGAGCCACTGTATGCTTCACCCACCGCTCGAGCCACGAACGACCGGATCGTTTGCGAAGGCGGACGGTGGGGAGCGAAGACGCCACGGGAGCCAACCGATATTGAGTCGACGGCTGCCGCAGGAGGACGCTGCAGGCGCTCGTGCGGAAGTGCGCCGCCCCGCGGATGGGGAGGGCCTTGTGTTGGGGAACGTAGTAATTTCAAAAATATTCCTACGCACACGCAAGATCATGGTGATGCATAACAACGAGAGGGGAGAGTGTTGTCCACGTACCCTCGTAGACCGAAAGCGGAAGCGTTAGAACAACGCGGTAGATGTAGTTGTACGTCTTCATGATCCGACCGATCCAAGTACCGAAAGCACGACACCTCCGAGCTCAGCACACGTTCAACTCAATGACGTCCCATGAACTCGCACCGCACACGGCTAAGAGATCAATGATCAATTGTTGTGTCTATGGGCTGCCTCCTGGCCACGTATATAAAGGATGGAGGGAGGAGGAGGCCGGCCCTCATAGGGCGAGCCCAAGTGTGGAGTCCTACTAGGACTCCCTAGTCCTAGTAGGATTCCACCTCCCACATCGAATAGGAAAAAGGGAAGGGAGAAGGAGAAGGAAGGAAGGGAGAAGGAGAAGGAAGGAAGGGAGAAGGAGAAGGATTCACACATGTACTAAGTTTCCGGTTTAATACAATTCTAGCATGAATAATAAAAATTTATCATGATATAAGGAAATATAAATAACACTTTATTATTGCCTCTAGGGCCTATCTCCTTCAGTCTCCCACTTGCACTAGAGTCAATAATCTAGCTCACATCGCCATGTGATTTAATACCAATAGTTCACATCGCTATGTGATTAACACCCAAAGGGTTTACTAGAGTCAATAATCTAGTTCACATTGCTATGTAATTAACACCCAAAGAGTACTAAGGTGTGATCATGTTTTGTTTGTGAGAGAAGTTTAGTCAACGGGTCTGCCAAATTCAGATCCGTATGTATTTTGCAAATTTCTATGTCAACAATGCTCTGCACGGAGCTACTCTAGCTAATTGCTCCCACTTTCAATATGTATCCAGATTGAGACTTAGAGTCATCTGGATCAGTGTCAAAACTTGCATCGACGTAACCCTTTACGACGAACCTTTTGTCACCTCCATAATCGAGAAAATAATTTTGACCGTTGTCCAGTGATCTACTCCTACATCACTATTGTACTCCCTTGCTAAACTCAGTGTAGGGTATACAATAGATCTAGTACACAGCATGGCATACTTTATAGAACCTATGGCTGAGGCATAGGGAATGACTTTCATTCTCTTTCTATCTTCTGCCGTGGTCGGGCTTTACTCAATTTCACACCTTGCAACACACGCAAGAACTGTTTCTTTGTTTGTTCCATTTTGAACTACTTCAAAATCTTGTCAAGGTATGTACTCATTGAAAAAACTTATGAAGCGTCTTGATCTATCTCTATAGATCTTGATGCTCAATATGTAAGCAGCTTCACCGAGGTCTTTCTTTGAAAAACTCCTTTCAAATAATCCTTTATGCTTTCCAGAAAATTCTACATTATTTTCGATCAACAATATGTCATTCACATATACTTATTAGAAATGTTGTAGTGCTCCCACTCACTTTCTTGTAAATACAGTCTTCACCGCAAGTCTGTATAAAACTATATGCTTTGATCAACTCATCAAAGCGTATATTCCAACTCCGAGATGCTTGCACCAGTCCATAGATGGATCGCTGGAGCTTGCACATTTTGTTAGCACCTTTAGGATCGACAAAACCTTCTGGTTGCATCATATACAACTCTTCTTAAAGAAATCCATTAAGGAATGTAGTTTTGACATCCATTTGCCAGATTTCCTAAAATGTGGCAATTTGCTAACATGATTCGGACAGACTTAAGCATCGCTACGAGTGAGAAAATCTCATCGTAGTCAACACCTTGAACTTTGTCAAAACCTTTTTCAACAAGTCTAGCTTTGTAGATAGTAACACTACTATCAGCGTCCGTCTTCCTCTTGAAGATCCATTTATTTTCTATGGATTGCCGATCATCGGGCAAGTGAACCAAAGTCCACACTTTGTTCTCATACATGGATCCCATCTCAGATTTCACGGCCTCAAGCCATTTCGTGGAATCTGGGCTCATCATCGCTTCCTCATAGTTCGTAGGTTCGTCATGGTCAAGTAACATGACCTCCAGAACAGTATTACCGTACCACTTTGGTGCGGATCTCACTCTGGTTGACCTACGAGGTTCGGTAGTAACTTGATCTGAAGTTACATGATCATCATCATTAGCTTCCTCACTAATTGGTGTAGGAGTCACAGGAACAGATTTCTATATTGAACTACTTTCCAATAAGGGAGCAGGTACAGTTACCTCATCAAGTTCTACTTTCCTCCCACTCACTTCTTTCGAGAGAAACTCCTTCTCTAGAAAGGATCCATTCTTAGCAACAAAGATCTTGCCTTCGGATCTGAGATAGAAGGTGTACCCAACATTTTCTTTTGGGTATCCTATGAAGACGCACTTCTCTGATTTGGGTTCGAGCTTATCAGGTTGAAACTTTTTCACATAAGCATCGTAGCCCCAAACTTTAAGAAATGATAGCTTAGGTTAGTTGCCAAACCACAGTTCATACGGTGTCATCTCAACGGATTTAGATGGTGCCCTATTTAACGTGAATGCAGCTGTCTCTAATGCATAACCCCAAAACGATAGTGGTAAATCGGTAAGAGACATCATAGATCGCACCATATCTAATAAACTACGGTTACGATGTTCGGACACACCATTACGCTGTGGTGTTCCAAGTGGCATGAGTTTGTGAAACTATTCCACATTGTTTTAATTGAAGGCCAAACTCGTAACTCAAATATTCGTCTCCATGATCAGATCGTAGAAACTTTATTTTCTTGTTACGATGATTTTCCACTTCACTCTGAAATTCTTTGAACTTTTCAAATGTTTCAGACTTATGTTTCATCAAGTAGATATACCCATATCTGCTCAAATGATCTGTGAAGGTCAGAAAATAATGATACCTGCCGCGAGCCTCAACACTCAACGGATCGCATACATCAGTATGTATTATTTCCAATAAGTTAGTTGCTCGCTCCATTGTTTCGGAGAACGGAGTCTTGGTCATCTTGCCCATGAGGCATGGTTCGCAAGCATCAAGTGATTCATAATCAAGTGATTCCAAAAGCCCATCAGCATGGAGTTTCTTCATGCGCTTTACACCAATATGACCTAAACGGCAGTGCCACAAATAAGTTGCACTATCATTATTAACTTTGCATCTTTTGGCTTCAATATTTATGAATATGTGTATCACTATGATCGAGATTCAATAAACCATTTATATTGAGTGTATGACCATAGAAGGTTTTATTCATGTAAATAGAACAACAATTATTCTTTGACTTAAATGAATAACCGTATTGCAATAAACATGATCCAATCATATTCATGCTCAACGCAAACACCAAATAACATTTATTTTAGGTTCAACACTAATCCCAAAGGTAAAGGGAGTGTGCGATGGTGATCTTATCAACCTTGGAATCACTTCCAACATACATCATCACCTCGCCCTTAACTAGTCTCTGTTTATTTTGCAACTCAGGTTTCGAGTTACTACTCTTAGCAACTGAACCAGTATCAAATACCGAGGGGTTGCTATCAATACTAGTAAAGTACACATCAATAACATGTATATCAAATATACTTTTGTTCACTTTGCCATCCTTCTTATCCGCCAATTATTTGGGGTAGTTCCCCTTCCAGTGACTATTTCCCTTTTGCAGTAGAAGCACTCAGTTTCAGGCTTAGGTCTTTAGCTGTGGGCTTCTTCATGGGAGTGACAACTTGCTTGCCATTCCAACAACTTGCTTGCCATTCCTTTTGAAGTTCCCTTTCTTTCCCTTGCCCTTTTACTTGAAACTAGTGGTCTTGTCAACCATCAACACCTGATGCTTTTTCTTGATCTCTACCTTCGCCGATTTCAGCATCGCGAAGAGCTTGGGAATCATTTCCATTATCCCTTGCATATTATAGTTCATCACAAAGTTCTAGTAACTTGGTGATAGTGACTAGAGAATTCTGTCAATCACTATCTTATCTGGAAGATTAACTCCCACTTGATTCAAGTGATTGTAGTACCCAGACAATCTGAGCACATGCTCACTGGTTGAGCTATTCTCCTCCATCCTGTAGGCAAAGTACTGTCAGAGGTCTCATACCTCTCAACACAGGCCTGAGTATGAAATACCAATTTCAACTTTTGGAACATCTTATATGCTCCGTGGCGTTCAAAACATTTTTGAAGTCCCGGTTCTAAGCCGTAAAGCATGGTGCACTAAACTATCAAGTAGTCATCATACCGAGCTTTGTCAAACGTTCATAACGTATGCATCTGCTCCTGCAATAGGTCTGTCACCTAGCGGTGCATCAAGGACATAATTCATCTGTGCAGAAATGAGTACAATCCTCAGATCACGGACCAAGTCCGCATCATTGCTACTATCATCTTTCAACTTATTTTTCTCTAGGAACATATCAAAAAATAAACGGGGAGCTACATCGCGAGCTATTGATATACAACATAGTTATGAATACTATCAGGACTAAGTAGATGATAAATTAAAGTTCAATTAATCATATTACTTAAGAACTCCCACTTAGATAGACATCCCTCTAATCATCTAAGTGATCACGTGATCCATATCAACTAAACCATGTTCGATCATCACGTGAGATGGAGTACTTTTCAATGGTGAACATCACTATATTGATCATATCTACTATATGATTCACGCTCGACCTTTCGGTCTCCAGTGTTCTGAGGCCATATCTGCATATGTTAGGCTCGTCAAGTTTAACCCGAGTATTCTGCGTGTGCAAAACTGGCTTGCACCCGTTGTATGTGAACGTAGAGCTTATCACACCCGATCATCACGTGGTGTCTCAGCACGAAGAACTGTCACAACGGTGTATACTCAGGGAGAACACTTATACCTTGAAATTTTAGTAAGGGATCATCTTATGAAGCTACCGTCGAACTAAGCAAAATAAGATGTATAAAAGATAAACATCACATGCAATCAAAATATGTGACATGATATGGCCATCATCATCTTGTGCCTTTGATCTCCATCTCCAAAGTACCATCATGATCTCCATCGTCACCGGCATGACACCATGATCTCCATCATCTTGATCTCTATCAACGTGTCATCACATGGTCGTCTCGCCAACTATTGCTTTTGCAAGTATTGCTATCCCATAGCGATAAAGTAAAGCAATTATTTGGCACTTGCATCTTATGCAATAAAGAGACAACCATAAGGCTTCTGCCAGTTGCCGATAACTTCAACAAAACATGATCATCTTATACAACAACATATATCTCATCACGTCTTGACCATATCACATCACAACATGCCTTGCAAAAACAAGTTAGACGCCCTCTACTTTGTTGTTGCAAGTTTTACGTGGCTGCTACGGGCTGAGCAAGAACCGTTCTTACCTACGCATCATAACCACAACGATATTTCATCAAGTATGTGCTGTTTTAACCTTCACAAGGACCGGGCATAGCTACACTCGACTCAACTAAAGTTGGAGAAACTGACACCCGCCAGCCACCTGTGTGCGAAGCACGTCGGTAGAACCAGTCTCGCGTAAGCGTACGCGTAATGTCGGTCCGGGCCGCTTCATCCAACAATACCGCCGAATCAAAGTGTGACATGCTGTTAAGCAGTATGACTTGTATCGCCCACAACTCACTTGTGTTCTACTCGTGCATATAACATCTACGCATAAACCTGGCTCGGATGCCACTGTTGGGGAACGTAGTAATTTCAAAACAAATCCTACGCACACGCAAGATCATGGTGATGCATAGCAACGAGAGGGGAGAGTGTTGTCCACGTACCCTCGTAGACCGAAAGCGGAAGCGTTAGAACAACGCAGTTGATGTAGTCATATGTCTTCACGATCCGACCGATCCAAGTACCGAAAGCACGGCACCTCCGAGTTTAGCACACGTGCAGCTCGATGATGTCCCACGAACTCCGATCCAGCAGTGCTTTGAGGGAGAGTTCCGTCAGCACGACGGCGTGATGATGGTGATGATGTTACTACTGATGCAGGGCTTCGCCTAAGCACCGCTACAATATTACCGAGGTGGATTATGGTGGAGGGGGCACCGCACACGGCTAAGAGATCAATGGTCAATTGTTGTGTCTATGGGGTGCCCCTGGCCACGTATATAAAGGATGGAGGGAGGAGGAGGCCGGCCCTCATAGGGCGCACCCAAGTGTGGAGTCCTACTAGGACTCCCCAGTCCTAGTAGGATTCCACCTCTCACATGGAATAGGAAAAAGGGAAGGGAGAAGGAGAAGGAAGGAAGGGGGCGCCCCCCCCCTCCCTAGTCCAATTCGGACCAGTCCATGGGGAGGGGTGCGGCCACCCTTTGAGGGCCTTTCTCTCCTTTCCCGTATGGCCCATTAAGGTGCAATACGAATTCCCGTAACTCTTCGGTACTCCAAAAAATACCCGAATCACTCGGAACCTTTCCGATGTCCGAATATAGTCGTCCAATATATCGATCTTTACGTCTCGACCATTTCGAGACTCCTCGTCATGTCCCCGATCTCATCCGGGACTCCGAACTACCTTAGGTACATCAAAACACATAACTCATAATACAAATCATCACAGAACTTTAAGCGTGCGGACCCTACGGGTTCGAGAACTAGGTAGACATGACCGAGACACGTCTCCGGTCAATAACCAATAGCGGAACCTGGATGCTCATATTGGCTCCCACATATTCTACGAAGATCTTTATCGGTCAAACCGCATAACAACATACAGTGTTCCCTTTGTCATCGGTATGTTACTTGCCCAAGATTCGATCGTCGGTATCTCAATACCTAGCTCAATCTCGTTACCGGCAAGTCTCTTTAGTCGTTCCGTAATACATCATCCCGCAACTAACTCATTAGTCACATTGCTTGCAAGGCTTATAGTGATGTGCATTACCGAGAGGGCCCAGAGATACCTCTCCGACAATCGGAGTGACAAATCCTAATCTCGAAATACGCCAACTCAACAAGTACCTTCGGAGACACCTTTAGAGCACCTTTATAATCACCCAGTTACGTTGTGACGTTTGGTAGCACACAAAGTGTTCCTCCGGTAATCGGGAGTTGCATAATCTCATAGTCATAGGAGCATGTATAAGTCATGAAGAAAGCAATAGCAACATACTAAACGATCAAGTGCTAAGCTAACGGAATCGGTCAAGTCAATCACATCATTCTCTAATGATGTGATCCCGTTAATCAAGTGACAACTCATGTCTATGGCTAGGAAACTTAACCATCTTTGATTCAACGAGCTAGTCAAGTAGAGGCATACTAGTGACACTTAGTTTGTCTATATATTCACACATGTACTAAGTTTCTGGTTTAATACAATTCTAGCATGAATAACAAACATTTATCATGATATAAGGAAATATAAATAACACTTTATTATTGGCTCTAGGGCATATTTCCTTCACCTTGCTACCTCTTGAGCATGTGTTGGTTTTCCCTTGAACAGGAAAGGGTGATGCAGCAAAGTAGCATAAGTATTTCCCTCAGTTTTTGAGAACCAAGGTATCAATCCAGTAGGAGGTTACACGCGAGTCGCCTCGTACCTACACAAACAAATAAGAACCTTGCAACCAACGCAATAAAGGGGTTGTCAATCCCTTCACGGCCACTTGCAAAAGTGAGATCTGATAGAGATAATAAGATAAATATTTTTGGTATTTTTATGATATAGATTGGAAAGTAAAGATTGCAAAATAAAAGACGGAAGAAATAGTAAATTGATAGGAAAATAATATGATGGAAGATAGACCCAGGGGCCATAGGTTTCACTAGTGGCTTCTCTCAAGATAGCATAATTTACGGTGGGTGAACAAATTACTGTCGAGCAATTGATAGAAAAGTGCATAGTTATGAGAATATCTAGGCATGATCATGTATATAGGCATCACGTCCGCGACAAGTAGACCGAAACGATTCTGCATCTACTACTATTACTCCACACATCGACCGCTATCCAGCATGCATCTAGAGTATTAAGTTCATTAGAATAGAGTAACGCATTAGGCAAGATGACATGATGTAGAGGGATAAACTCAAGCAATATGATATAAACCCCATCTTTTTATCCTCGATGGCAACAATACAATACGTACCTTGCTGTCACTAGGAAACGACACCGCAAGATTGAACCCAAAGCTAAGCACTTCTCCCATTGCAAGAAAGATCAATCTAGTAGGCCAAACCAAACTGATAATTCGAAGAGACTTGCAAAGATATTTAAATCATACATATAAGAATTCAGAGAAGAACCAAATATTGTTCATAGATAATCTTGATCATAAACCCACAATTCATCGGATCTCGATAAACACACTGCAGAAAGAGTTACATCAAATAGATCTCCAAGAAGATCGATGAGAACTTTGTATTGAGATCCAAAGAGAGAGAAGAAGCCATCTAGCTAATAACTGTGGACCCGAAGGTCTGTGGTAAACTCCTCACACATCATCGGAGAGGCTATGGTGTTGATGTAGAAGCCCTCCGTGATCGATTCTCCCTCCGGCGGAGCGCCGGAAAAGGCCCCAAGATGGGATCTCACAGGTACAGAAGGTTGCGGCGGTGGAAATAGGGTTTCATGGTGCTCTCGGATGTTTTCAGGGTATATGAGTATATATAGACAAAAGAAGTAGGTCGGTGGAGCCACGAGGGGCCCATGGGGGGCGGGCCTACCCCCCTGGGCGCGCCTCCCTGCCTCGTGGCTTCCTCGTTGCTTCCTTGACTGTGACGCCCCGAGACCGACGCTCCAGATTCGTTCCATGTTTTTGCGTGTCAGCTCTGTTATTTATTTTGTTGTTGCATTCTCATCGCATCATTCGCATTGCATCGGCACTCGTTGCCGTCTTTGTTTTTAAAAACATGCATCCGATCGTAGTTGCCGCGTTCCCCCCCTTGCTTTCGTTGACCGTTCCGAGACCAACCGGATTTTTGATTCTCTCTTGTCTGACCGTTTGACCCTCTCTGCACAACCAGCCACCCCGTCGCGCGCGTCCGAAAGTTGCCCCGTACCCGACCCGGTTTGTTGTTACCGTTAGGTCCGGATCATCCCCAAACATCTACAAAATATCTCCGTTTTGTTATTTGGACTCCCTACCTATTTATTCTCGATCGTCCGATTTCGATCGGAGGGACTAGCCCCTAACCTATTTCCCTGCTATTTATACTCGAGGTCCAACCCTAGAAGTTAGGAGCCTTGTCCCATCCCCATTCGGCCGCCGCCACTCCAAAAATCCCCCTCGGGATCCATCCCCAACCTACCAGCCTCCTCCTTCCCGATCCATCCAACCACCACAGCCCACGCAGTCCTCCCCGTTCCCCTCGTCGCGAGCCAGGGAGAGGAGCTCCCCGCCGCCTCCCACCTCCTCGTCCCCGTGCCCACAGCCGCGGAGCAGTAGCCATCGCGCCCGAGGCCAAGCCCCTCGAGCAGTAGGGCTTCTCCTGCGCGAGCCCAGCCTCGTTCCCCATCGTCCTCGCCCGTCCGCCATGGTCGTGCCCCTTCGAAGCTTGCAGCTCTTCCGCCAGCCCGCCGCCATTTTGATCCAGCAGGGAACGGGCACATCGGCGACCTCCTGCCCACCGGAGTTACGCCTCCCTGTGCCTTGCAGCCCCGCCGCGTCGCGCCTCTACTTCGTTCAAGACGCGGGCGCCAGGTCGCGTTGACTTCGCTGGAGCGCTGCAGCCGCTCGCGCCCGTTGACCGCGCGTGGGTCTCCTCTTGCCTCGCCAAGGCCCAGTGCCGCTGCTCTGCCTCGTCCTCGCCGGAGTCCCAGCCGCGCCGGCCATCTTCCCCGCAAGAGTGCTCCGCCGCCCCGCGCCCTTCCCTCTCCTTCCTTTTCCCCATCTCGTTTCTTCTCCCCCTCTCATGGTCTCTCTTCCGTGGATCACAGGGACCCCGCCGCCACCGTTCGAGCTCTCCCGCCGGATCTCCCTCTCTGCCGCCGGGAACGAGCTCCCCACGCCCGGATCCGCTCCTCCTTCGCCGCGCCAAGTACTGGAGCTGCACGTCGCCACCAGGGAGCTGTCCTCGCCAAGTCCAGCTTCCCGTGGCTTCTGCTTCCTCTTCTTCAAGCAGGAGTTCTGCTCGTCCCGCGCGCCTGAACACCGAGCAGCTGCGCTCGTTCTCGAGAGCGTTGACCAAGGCCCAGCGCCGCCCCAGCCTCATCCGGCCCAGCCGCCCCCTCTCCACCAGCAAGCCAGATCTGGCCCGTGGTGAGACACCCACCGAAGCCCACCCATGTGCAGCGCTCGCAGTAGCTGGCCCAGTTCAGTTAGATTCGGCCCGTGACTTGTTTTTTCCTGTGATGTGATTTTGTCTTTAAATCCTGGACATGCTTATTACAGAAATGCCCCTGTTTTAAACTGCTAATAACTATTTAACCATGCATCCAAATAAAACAGGTCATACATGTAAAATGCTTAGAATTTTGTGTAGTTTAATAATATGCCACTTTCACCCATGTTGAAATTGTTTAAAATGTTGTTTGTTTAAATTTGCTTAAATGCCATGCTAAAATGATTTAATTCATAACTAATTAATCGTAACTCGGATTTAAATAAACTATATATGTAACTTGCTTGGAAAAATGCCTAGTTTAACCTGGTGCACTTCATTTTGCTGTTTAACAACATTAAAATTGTGTTTAGGGCAGAACAGTACCAAATCTAAATTATGGACATGAGGATTTTCCGGGAATTGTTGTTTGTCATTCCGGCCTCATTTAAATTGCCTTAAATGTGTAGTTTACTTATGTCTCACCTCTTGCCATGGTTAATAACATTTAATATTGTTGGGTCCATAAACGAGAGAGAACTAAATAATTAAATGTGGTGTTTCGTCAATATGCAACTCGTTGCATATTGAGCTCCACTTAACTTGTAGTACTGTTTGTTGCACTTTGCCATGCCATGCATATTTAAACCGGACATGCATCATATTTGTTTTTGCATCATGCCATGTGTATGTGGTGGTTGTTTACTATGTTGTTTGTTTCTTTCCGGTTTGCTTCTCTCGTTACCTTCGGTTTCGTTCCGGAGTTGTGAGGATTCCTTCGTCTACGTCCGTTTGTCTTCTTCATGGACCCGCTCTTCTTCCTTGCGGGATCTCAGGCAAGATGACCACCCCTCGAAATCACTTCTATCTTTGCTTTGCTAGTTGCTCGTTCTATTGCCATGCTGCGCTACCTACCACTTGCTACATCATGCCTCTCTTATTGCCATGTCAGCCTCAAACCCTTTTCACCCTTTCTAGCAAACCGTTGTTTGGCTATGTTACCGCTTTGCTCAGCCCCTTCTTATAGCGTTGCTAGTTGCAGGTGAAGATGAAGATTGCTCCATGTTGGTTTATGTTTATGTTGGGATATCACAATATCTCTGATCTTAATTAATGCATCTATATACTTAGTAAAGGGTGGAAGGCTCGGCCTTATGCCTGGTGTTTTGTTCCACTCTTGTCGCCCTAGTTTCCGTCATACCGGTGTTATGTTCCTTGATTTTGCATTCCTTACGCGGTTGGGTGATTTATGGGACCCCCTTGACAGTTCGCTTTGAATAAAACTCCTCCAGCAAGGCCCAACCTTGGTTTTACCATTTGCATACCTAAGCCTTTTTCCCTTGGGTTCTGTAGACTCAAGGGTCATCTTTATTTTAACCCCCCGGGCCAGTTCTCCTTCGAGTGCTGGTCCAAACCGAGCGATGTCCGGCGCCCCCTGAGCAACCAGGGTCTATGCCAACCCGACGTCTAGCTCATCCGGTGTGCCCTGAGAACGAGATATGTGCAGCTCCTATCGGGATTTGTCGGCACATCCGGGCGGCTTTGCTGGTCTTGTTTTACCATTGTCGAAATGTCTTGTAAACCGGGATTCCGAGACTGATCGGGTCTTCCCGGGAGAAGGTTTATCCTTCGTTGACCGTGAGAGCTTATAATGAGCTAAGTTGGGACACCCCTGCAGGGTATAAACTTTCGAGAGCCGTGCCCGCGGTTATGTGGCAGATGGGAATTTGTTAATATCCGGTTGCAGAGAACTTGACACTTGACCTTAATTAAAACGCATCAACCGTGTGTGTAGCCGTGATGGTCTCTTCTCGGCAGAGTCCGGGAAGTGAACACAGTTTCTGGGTTATGTTTGACGTAAGTAGGAGTTCAGGATCACTTCTTGATCATTGCTAGTTCACGTCCGTTCCTTTGCTTCTCTTCTCGCTCTTGTTTGCGTAAGTTAGCCACCATACTTGCTTAGTCGCTGCTGCAACCTCACCACTTTACCCCATCCTTTCCTTTAAGCTTAAATAGTCTTGATCTCGCGGGTGTGAGATTGCTGAGTCCTCGTGACTCACAGATACTTCCAAAACAGTTGCAGGTGCCGACGATGCCAGTGCAGGTGACGCAACCGAGCTCAAGTGGGAGCCCGATGAAGATCTTGTTCGTTGTGTTGTTTTTTTCTTGTTGATCAGTAGTAGAGCCCAGTTGGGACGATCAGGGATCTAGCAGTTGGGTTGTCTTCTTTTCTTTTGGTTCCGTAGTCGGACCTATGTGTGTATCTTGATTGATGTATGACTTATTCATGTATTGTGTGAAGTGGCGATTGTAAGCCAACTCTTTATCCCATTCTTGTTCATTACATGGGATTGTGTGAAGATGACCCTTCTTGCGACAAAACCACAATGCGGTTATGCCTCTAAGTCGTGCCTCGACACGTGGGAGATATAGCCGCACCGTGGGTGTTACATTGACGTCCACTCCAAGTCTCCTGGATTGCGTTTGTTCCAAAAATAACTCTCCCGAAGGTTTCATTCCGTTTGATATTCCTTTTCTGCGAAACACTGAAATAGGCAAAAAAAACAGCAATTTGCACTGGGCCTTCGGTTAATAGGTTTGTCCCAAAAATAATATAAAAGTGCATAGTAAAGCCCATTAAACATCCAAAACAGATAATATAATAGCATGGAACAATCAAAAATTATAGATACGTTGGAGATGTATCAGGCCTCGACGTCGAGGGGAGCTTCTTGGAGCCAGGCGGATTCGTCGGTGATGAAGACGAGGGCACCGAGACGGATCTCACGGCCCAAAGCCAAACCACCGCTGGAAACCATGTTGACGGTGAACAAAATTTGCAACCTCACCGGAAGTCGCTCAGACGCCTGCCCCATGGTGGGCGCCAACTGTCATGGAAATGAGTCTACAATAAGAGTAGGGGTATGTAGGAGGAGGCAGTGTCCTAGCTACGGTGATGTTGTACGCACATATTTACGAGTTCAGGCCCCTCTCAGAGGAGGTAATAGCCCTATGTCTCGGTGCCGCGGAGGCTTGTCGACTGGATGTGTGCAAATGTTACAGGGGGTGCGAACCCTTGTGCCAGAGGAGAGGGGTCACTTATATAGAGTGCACCTGCCCCTCGCAAACCTCAGTTACACAGGGGTTCAATGTGAGTTATGCCTTGCATGTTACTGGTAACGCCCGCTATAAATGGTCTTTATGATCACAGAGTGAATGCTTGACCGTTGCCATCCTAGGATGACTTTGGGCCTTCTGTACTTTGAGTGATTCTTGCATGGTCAAGTGAAATAACCATGGTCGAGTGGAATTGGGATATCCGAGTGGAACCTTCCGTCATGTGGTTTACACTTCAGGATCGTTTCAGTCGGTATCTTCTGTTATACTTTGTATGTCTTGGACTAGGGCAGAGTCCATCGGTAGGGTGTTTAGGTCAGGCCTAAGACCCTACCCTAGGTACATTTCATCATCAGTACTCATGTTCTGCTTCAAATTTGGCCGTTGTGGCATCCCTTCCGCCTAGAGTTTTTGGGGGAAGAGGATCGAGGCCAGTATAACTATAGGTTAGACGCCACCGTAGGAGGGACCTCTTTTCGAATCCAGTCCAAGGACCTCTCGAGCCATCCAAGACTCCCGAGGCAGTTCATCCCACCTGTACTCACATACTCATCCTCCATCGCGAGGCTATCCATGCACAAAGCAGGAGTAGGGTCTTGCACTTCAAGGTGGCCCGAACCTGGATAAACTGCCATGTCTGTGTTCTTCTTCCTTCTCACTCGAGCATGCCGGAGCTTCGCCGTTAGGTAGTGCATAGTGAGCTAGAGCTTAGTGGAGTTCTATGAGCACACCCAGAGTTCGAACCTTTCTTGGGTCCGCAGAGCCCCGATTCCGACATTTGGCGTGCCAGGTAGGGGTGTGTCGAAGCTCTTCCGCTCCGCCCCGATTCTTAATCCACCATCTCCATGGCCGACCCTCATAGTGTTCGTGCCAAGCGCCAAGCGGCTCGCGTTGTAGGGACGGCGCCCGCTGGGAGCGGCAGCCGTCGCCTCTTCCCCGAGCCGGCACCCATCGCCGCCTAACCCTCCGCTTTGTCGAACACCATGGGTTGCCCGGCTTTCACCGCCGGCCTTCACCACGTGAGTTGGCCGGTGAGGCTCAGACTGGCGCCGTCCCCACGCTACGATGGTGCTACCAACCCCGAGGGTTTTCTCCGGCTTTATGCCCAGAGCATCCTGGTAGCGGGCGGGGACGGCAAGGCCATGGCGAACTGGTTTCCCCTAGCCCTTGTGGGCGCCCCATGCTCCTTGCTCTCCTCGGCCTTCCTGATGCTTCGATCTCCTCCTGGAGCGAGCTCTGCGGCCGGTGCGCCGGGCGTTTTGCTCTCCAGGGGCCCCACGCGGTCGCGTGCATCCTCGGCGGGTCCCAGGCGCCTGCGTCCAATTTCCACTCCAAGCAGCTCTTTCGTGGGGTGAATGTCGCGCGGCCCTAGACCGAGGCGCTGCAGCCTCACGCGCGGCCCGAGTGCATCATCACCTTCGATTCTCGAGACCACCCCAGGTTCGCAGCCGCTGTCGGTGCGTTTCCCATGTTGTGCACTCCCACCATCAGCAACATCGCGGTCACCAAGACCCTCATCAATGGTGGTGCGGGCCTCAACGTGATCTCCATTGAGACCTTTCAAACAATGCAGGTGCCCTACGATGAGCTGACACCCACTAGGCCCGTCTCAGGGGTGACCGACGGCTCCACTGCTCCCCTGGGGCAGGTGCACCTCCCCGTCACCTTCGGCACCCGCGACAATTACCGCACCAAGCTCATCGACTTCGACACGGTATGCATTGGCCTCCCGTACAATGCCATCCTGGGGTACCCCGAACTCGCCAAGTTCATGGCGGCAACCCACCTCGGTTACAATGTCGTCAAGATGCCCGGCAACGGCGACGTCATTACTGTCGTCGGGAGCAAGGAGGGTGTGGTCCGAGCCCTCAAGCATGCCTACGAGGCTGCAGCGGCTTCGCGCCCGAGCACCGAAGACAGGGCCGAGCATCCGAGGTCACTACAGCAAGGAAGAAGTCACTGTTCTCTCAAGACCGCGCCGAAACAAAGAAGGTGTTAGTTAATGGCGGCGGCACGGGTCCTACCTTCACCATCGGCGCTAGTCTTTCCCCTGAGTAGGAGGGTGTACTTGTCGATTTCCTCTGGGCGAACAAGGATGTGTTTGCCTGGAAAGCGCCTAATCTGTCCGGAGTTCTGAGGGAAGTGATCGAGCACCAATTGGCATTGTGCCCCAACGCTCATCCCGTCAAGTAGAAAGCGCGGCACCAAGTGTTGGAGAAGCAGGCATTCATTGTCCAAGAGGTTCACAAGCTCTAAGAAACTAGGGTCATTCGGGCTATCAGCCACCCTCAGTGGCTCGCCAACCCAGTCATCGTTCCCAACAAGGCCTGCCCCAAGGACCCAGGACTGCTCCTGCGCATCAACCAGATCGTGGACTGCACCACGGAGTGTGACCTGTTGTGCTTCCTAGTCGCTTTCTCGGGCTATCACCAGATCAAGATGGTGGCGGAAGATGTGGAAAAGACGACCTTCATCTCCCCGTGCGGCATGTTCTGCTACACTTGTGTCAGGACCCCGATTCTAAGTCACACCGATCTAGCCTGTAACACCTCATATCACTTTGCGGCCTCACGCATGGTATTCCCACGGGTGTCGCTTACCATGGCCCGGGACCATTTGCGCCTTTTGGCTCACGTATATGATAGTGTCGCTAGCATCCATATGACAGACAACCCGGGCCGACATGACTAGTCGTGAACCCAAAGTGGCACTAACTTACGGGCAGAGGCATACATGAATCAACATCGAGCATGTCGGTCAGCAGCGTGCGAATCCGGGCTGTAGCACTGGGCTAACAGGACTCCGGGAACCCGGGCTGTAGCAGGCTAGGCAGGACTCCGGATGTCACCGTCTGACATTTCCCCGAAGGGACAGACACAGGAACGAGGTGAATCACATGCCGGCCAGTCAAGTGTTCCGGAGCAGTAGTGCTGGGCTAGCAGGATTCCGGTGAACCGGGCTGTAGCGGACTACTATGGCTCATGGAAGCACAACACTACATTTCCCCATAAGAGAGGCTACCAAGGATAAACAACTAGGTTGTCGGATCCCACACATACCAAGCATTTCTATCATACACACAATAGGCTCGATATGTCTCAATACAACATGGCATCACAACATAACTCTACGACTCAAGTATTTATTCATTAGGCTCCGAAGAGCCAGATATTACAAACATGGGTCTGATGACCCAGCATACAGAGCATACAAGCAACAAGCACATGCAGAAGCTTATCTTGTCTGAGTACAAACAACTACAAATGAAGAAGGCTAAGAAGCCTGGCTATCTACAAGACCCTGCCGAGGGCACAAGATCGTAGCTGAGGTAACAAGCTAAACGTCGAAGTCCACGCGGAACTACTAGCGAGACTAAAGTCTCTCTGCAAAAACATAAATTAAGCAAACGTGAGTACAAATGTACCCGGCAAGACTTACATCAGAACTAACTACATATGCATCGGTATCAACAAAGGGGGTGGTGGAGTTTAACTGCAGCAAGCCAGCTTTGACTCGGTGGCTATCCTAAACTACGACTGCAAGTAACTCTTTTGAGGTGGCGCACACGATTCCACATATTCACCATATCAATACACCACTATGGATCCACTCCCGTCTCCCTACGAGAAGGCCATCCATAGCACTCACGCTTATCTTGCAATTTTTAGAGTATCCACTTCAAGTTATGTATGAACTGTACAGGCAACCCAGAAGTCCTTTAGCGCGGACACGGCTATTCGAATAGATCATTTATAACCCTGCAGGGGTGTACTTCTTCACACATGCTCTCGCCACTTACCACCATGTACACGTCGTGTATCTCGGCAACCTTCAAGCGGAAGCCTGGCGAGGGAGTCGGCCACGACCTGACTAGCCACACAAGTCACTAGTCCTGGTTTATCGCCTATTCGGGTTCCATCCGCGAGGAGATCCGGCCGGGGTTTCGCTCACAGCCCCAAACGATGTGTGCAGGGTTCCCGAGACACCAAACGGGCGCCCGGTACACCGGGCCATGGTGTATCTACTGCATCATAGCCCACCCCTAGGGTCAGCGCTACGCACGGCCTCCAACACATATCCTACAAACACCAGAAACTAGTTGCAACTCCTGGACAAAAATCAAGGTGATTAATAAGTCGAGAGAGTCAATTAAGGATCCCAATGTGTTGTAGTAGCTGTTCATGGATCACAAACACAGAACTCAATTCCTGGGGACGGCTTCAATGAGACAACCCACCATGTACTCCTACATGGCCTCTCACTGCTACCTTCACCAAATCGTGTTCACACACTTAGCTCTCACACAGTAGGACATGTTCATCACCATTCCAATTCATCCCCGATGAATCAGACCTGACTCAACTCTAAGCAGTAGCAGGCATGACAAACAATCATGAATGAGTAGGCACATCAGGCTCAAACAACTCCTACTCATGCTAGTGGGTTTCATCTATTTACTGTGGCAATGATAGGTCATGCAGAGGAAAAGGGGTTCAACTACCGCAACATGTAACAGTTGAATCGTTGTTGTCCTAATCCGGTAAAAGAGAGCAGGAGCGAGAGAGTGGGATTGTATCGGAATGAACAAGGGGGTTTTGCTTGCCTAGCACTTCTGAAGATAGTATAGCTCTTCATCAGTTTCATCGAACTCATCGTCGGTACGTCATCTACTAAGAGGGGACAAACACTAGAAAACAAGGAAGAACACAATCAATGCAATGCACAATATTATGCATGATCATGACATGGCAATATGTTGTGGTTTGAGCTAATGCAACTAGAAACCAGATTAATTGAAGTTGGTTTGAACCAAGGGTTCAAATTCAAACTCCATATGTTCTTATTTAAATGCCAATTATGCAAATTACCATATACAGCAACCTTAGGTTATTCAACATGCATGCAAATGGTACAGATGGATAGATTGGATTTTTCTGATCATTTTTCATATATAATTTGTTTGATTTGGAGTTACGGATTAATTTCTATGAATTTTTGAAGTTAGCATTATTTTCTGAAATTTCGTGAATAAGAATAAATCCAGAAAATAATTAACTATGTCAGCACTGCGTCACTGTGACGTCAGCGGTCAACGGGTCGGCCAGGTCAAATCTGACGGCTGGGACCCACATGTCAGTAACACAACTAACTAAAACAAGGTTATTAACTAAACTGGTTTAATTAGGATGTTAATTAGCATCTGGGTCCTGCATGTCAGTGTCAGTAGGGCTAATTAAGCTTAATTAAAAACTTAGTTAGAGTTAGTAGGGGCCAGGTCCCACTTGCCAGCGACCCAGGGGAGGTCAACTGGGTCAACCAGGTCAGCGGGGTCAAACCCGCGTCAACTGGGTCAAAACCTGTCGGTGACTCGACGCCGGCGAGGCAAGACGCGGCGGAGAGCTGCGGGTTTCGTGCTCCGGCGGCCGAGGGCATCTATGCGTAGCTGCTATGTGCGCGCATCGAACCGTGGCATCAGTTCATGCTGGGGAGGCCGGACTTGGCGACGGCGGCGAGCGAGGCGGCGGTCGGAGCTCGGCTTCATGCGAGCGTGGCACTAGAGCAAGCAGGCGAGCGTGTATAGGGTTTAGGCGGCCTCCTGGAGGCACCAGGAGCACGATGCGGTGCAAGGGCGCGGGTGGTTCGAGCTCAGGCCACGGTGGTGACATGGACGGTGGCGGGGAGCTCACGGGTGCGGTGGCAGGCACGACTAGAGGACGAACGAGCGAGGGAGGACAGGGGGGAAAGGCGGCGGGGCTCACAGCGCGTCGTTTGGCGGTGTCGGACGGCTCGGGGAAGCACCGGAGGTGAGGGATGGGCGCCGGCGATCTCGTGGCTGTAGGTTGAAGAAGGTCGCGTTGGCGATGCTGCGCTGCGTCCCGGCTCGTTTCCTTCGGCTTGCAAATGAGGTGCTTGACGACGGAGCTTCTGGACGCGGCGGCTCAGCGGAGGGAGCTCGGTGGCCATGGTGAACGACAACGGTGGCGACGGCGCGTTCGGGTGTGCTCGGGAGAGGGAGCAGAGGAGGAGGGGGTCCAGGGAGAGAGGGAGAGGCAGAGAGGGTTGCGGGGCGTCTCCAGACGCGTCGGATAGGCTCGGGGCGCCTCTGTGGCAAGCAGGAGGTGGCCAGGGGTGGCTGCGCCCGTCGACACGCAGCAGCTCCTACTGGCGCCAGGAAGAAGACGACAGGGCAGCGCCTGGTGGGCTGGGCCGAAACAGCAGCAGGCCAACAGTGCCAGGTAAGGCCCAGGTGAGGTTTCTTTTCTCTCTCTCTTTCCTTTTGTTTCACTTTTTCTATTTCTTCTGTAGCTTCTAGGCTTTATCTAAAATACTAAAACGTTTTCAAAAATCCTGAAATTAATTGGGGGCTCTATTTAGATTATTTCCAACGGCCCACACTTAACTTCAGAATTATTTGGGCATTTGAATTATTTTATAGCATTTAAATGCCCAAATGCAAATAGGTAATGATTTAATCTAGTGACCTTACGTGTCCTAGAAAAATGTGAACCAATTTTGACAGAGGTTCTAGACCAAGACAAAACTGATGGACATTTTTTAAGGCATTTCAGGTTCATTGAAAAAATTATTTGGTAACCCTAGTTGGTTTAGGTGGTGCTGGGGAGTTAGTTCATCCCCATTTCAACTTTTTGAGTAATTTAAACATGATGACATGAATGCCTTAATGCAACTAATGACAAGCAAATTCTAGGGCTGTGGCAACTCACCCCCACTAAACAAGAATCTCGTCCCGAGATTCAAGACGTGAGGTAAGAAGACAGAGGGGGCACAAGACCAACACAATCTTAATGATCCAGGTTGCACCTCATAAGGTTGTTGATTCGTTGCATCACATTGATCTTGACATCCTCACTTTTGAGATCTTCATCCACGCGATGACGACAGAAAGAAACTCTACTAGGATTGATCTTCTCGAAGATCGAGCTATTCAAGATCAACTCGCGGAATGAGATGTTGAACATCTCGAGTTGAGACACAAAACACACATCGAGAGGGATGGAAGAACAAATGACGAGATTTGATTTGGTGGGCAACAATTCCACGCTTAGGTAGGATGGTGCATATCTTTCAAGGTAGCGAGGGGTTGATTGCCATGATTCTGTAACGGGGCACCTTAGAGAAGGTGACTCGTAGAATTAATCTTTGAAGTGGCAAAAAGAATTACTTTTGATACAGAGATCGTTGAAACTCTCTATACCAGCGTAAGGCAAGTCACAATCAATTGTTTGGCGGAGTTCGAAAGAGTGGCATACTCAGACTAGAATGGATGATGTGGACTACCTTGTTGAAGACAACGCAAGGAATGATTTTTGCTTATCATCGGAAATGGGTGGTACCCATGGTAGACTGGCACAACGACGGGTGCATGCTGGGAACAAAATGCAATGTTGGGAATGATTCTAGTAACTAGGGAAAAACTCAACAGTCGAGAGTGATTCCACTGTTTGAATGGTTATAGTATAATCGAGGGAACTGAGAGCACAAGAATTCCTAGGGAGCAACTTCTACAATAAGTCGCACGAAGTCCTCATAGAGAAGATGGAAAAAATTGCTCAATCAAGACACTACAATGATAGATCTTCCGGCTAGGTTTGTCGGCCAGAACATCAACCTTGTCGGGACCTGCATCATAGATCTTGGAGAAGTTCCAACCATCATATCCGCCTGAGATTCAAATCTGGTTGGTAACAGGATATTTCAGTCAGCATGTCCGGAAAAGGAAAGTTTGCAACACAAACCGACGAGATGATGTTGCGAGATTCTCAGGAAATGAACTATGGTAGTAAGCTCCAAAACATGAGCTGGTTCTGCTACATACATGTGAACACACTGTCCCGAACAAGCATGGCCACATAGTAGTCTTATAATAAAACACTACCGAGTTCGGTGGGGAACCATCAACGAGGATATCGAAGTCCTTGCATAAGGCATGCTCTTAAGAAGGAACTTCTTCTCCTGGAACAATTCAATCAGTGGCTTGGGGTGCTAAGAGATGCATATGGAATGGAGGTAGCGAGCCTGTCAAACCATAGCATACTTCGCACATGTATGACTGACTTGGGATGGTACCAGAGGAAACAAAAACAACCTTTCTCGAACTCACGGCGGCAACTTGCATCGATTGCACGTGAACTTAGAGGAAGTCACTACTTTCATCCAAACATATACTTCATGAACGGGGCATGAAAAAAAATGCTTACACAAGTTTTCAACACTAGCTGGATGTTCAACACGAACCATGGGGAAGACAAGATGCTGCTGATGGGCTCAACAGCAACTCATAGGAATTTCCATATCACTGGACTCCCACCATTATGTGAACAATGCGATAGTATTGGTCAGACCAAAAGATATAATGGCGTATGCTCGAGGAAACAACCACGAGTAAGACAACATTACGAATATCATTGGTTCTGATTTGATTTGATGACAGCCCATACTCAAATCAAAGTCTGGACAAGACAATAGATCCAACAATTGATCCCGAGGACCAATCGATGAAGATATCATCTTTCTTCAACACACACTTAAAAGGATATCCCTTAAAATGAATTAAGTCGGACAGAGCTCTTATCTTCCAACTCTCCAAGTTGTTGTTTAGCTTGACCAACTAGCTCAGGGGTATCCAGCACAGATTCTTGGAGAAAGAGTAGTTTATTGGAGAACCAACTTGCTCACGAACTCAACATATCGGTCAGGGGACGACCTGGTGATACTTCCGTGAAGATATCCGGAAAATCATGAACCACCGATATGTCTCTAAGCTCGAGAACAATCTTGCTTTTCAAGGCAAGACGACATGATCAGAAGAGCAAGGGATTAATCCTAACTCAAAGATCGAAGAGTGCACCAGAAATAAGGACAAGGTAGCACGATCAATCCTAATATAGTGATTCGATAACCAACACGCTAAGGATGATATTAATGTCCATTAACTACCAAGCAACACGGTTGCTAGAAGTATTGATTTCACACATCATGGTTCACTTGTCGGCATTCCGGTTGCGTCAACACGGAACCGAGGAATGAAAAATGATGACAAGGAGTATCACTACGTCAAAAATTCATGAGAGATGGTGCAATTCTCATGATAATCCTGACATAAAGGGGGTAATACTTCGAGGTAGAATAGAACAAAAGCTGGATTGGCATTTTGATCTGTGAGATATAACTACTTTGACCAAATCCTAGATATGGATGAGGTACTGGCGTTTGTTTCTCCTAGTCATTCCAGAACAGAATGGCTTGACGGACCACAAGAATAATGGGCATCGATGAACACGAGTGCACGACTACTCCTGACTATCAATTGATAGACGGGGGTCAGAATACAACTAAAGAGGGACAACTGAAAAGAACATCTGATTTTCTGAGTTGTGGATGCATAGATTAGTATGTCGAGCAAAGCTCAACATTTCTTCCGGATAACCCATGCAGAAAGGTAGAACTGGCAGATTCACAATGTAGAACGAAGAACTCATCAAGAGCACTCTTATTGTGATCTTTTGGTTCAAAGGAACTCCTGCCAAGGATGGTTCATGGTATTTGGAAGAATGATATACCACGGACCTCAAAGACTATCACAAAGGTTACTAATATCTGAAAGGTACGAGCAACACTATCAACACGAGGTAAGTAGAGTGAATCTCGGGTTCAAAAACCCAAAGATGGAATACCTACTAACTAAATGGCATCACGGGATGCTTTCGAGAACGATGGCCAGAATCATCACACTAGAACACAAAACATGGATGGAGTACCAGGTGGTTCTCTAAGGCACCTAGGGTCATAATAATAATTCCAACATATATACCAAGGCAACAGAGTACCTCAACAGACCGATTAGTGTGCTTGATCTGGCCCAAAAGGACATCGGGAACGGAAGAAGGGATTTGCAAATGCATCAGACTATTTAGAAACATGGGATGACTCGGACAGCATAACGGCTGTAAATGCTCAGAAAGATTTGAGACATCCTGGAAAATGGTGGCATAACCACT
Organism: Triticum aestivum; assembly: GCF_018294505.1. Taxonomy (NCBI): domain Eukaryota; kingdom Viridiplantae; phylum Streptophyta; class Magnoliopsida; order Poales; family Poaceae; genus Triticum; species Triticum aestivum. Next base: position 278,952,058 of record NC_057799.1, on the reverse strand, counting down.
CAACAAGCACAATATCAAGGTTCTGAGGCCAGCTATGAACATACGGAAGTAGTAGGAACTGAACTGAGGCTTGAAACTATCAATTCTATAAGTCTATGGATTAGTAACACGTCATCCTGATAGAGAGATGAGAAGGCCTAGTTCTTAATCCCCGTAGAAAAGAAGAGGTTCACTCATATCAGAAGGGCATAAGGTAAAGGAGTAAAAAGAGCCTTACGTCCCTTCCCACAATCAATTCCCCTACATATAACTGAAGCATTTCTAGACTCAACTTCGACCAGTTTGGCTTGGTAATCCTACAGGCAGTCGGGCTCTAATACCAACGCTGTCAGGACCCCGATTCTAAGTCACACCGATCTAGCCTGTAACACCTCATATCACTTTGCGGCCTCACGCACGGTATTCCCACGGGTGTCGTCTTACCATGGCCCGGGACCGTTTGTGCCTTTTGGCTCACGTATATGATAGTGCCGCTAGCATCCATATGACAGAGAACCCGGGCCGACATGACTAGTCGTGAACCCAAAGTGGCACTAACTTACCAGGACAGGCATACATGAATCAACATCGAGCATGTTGGTCAGCAGTGTGCGAATCCGGGCTGTAGAACTGGGCTAACAGGACTCCGGGAACCCAGGCTGTAGCAGGCTAGGCAGGACTCCGGATATCACCGCGTGACATTTCCCCCAAGGGACAGACACAGGAACGAGGTGAATCACATGCCGGCCAGTCAAGTGTTCCGGGACAGTAGTGATGGGCTAGCAGGACTCTGGTGAACCGGGCTGTAGCGGACTACTATGGCTCATGGAAGCACAAGACTACATTTCCCCATAAGAGAGGCTACCAAGGATAAACAACTAGGTTGTCGGATCCCGAACATACCAAGCATTTCAATCATACACACAATATGCTCGATATGTGTCAATACAACATGGCACCACAACATAACTCTACGACTCAAGTATTTATTCATTAGGCTCCGAAGAGCCAGATATTACAAACATGGGTCTGATGACCCAGCATACAGAGCATACAAGCAACAAGCACATGGGGAAGCTTATCTTGTCTAAGTACAGACAACTACAAATGAAGAAGGCTAAGAAGCCTGACTATCTACAAGACCCTGCCGAGGGCACAAGATCATAGCTGAGGTAACAAGCTAAACGTCGAAGTCCACGCGGAACTACTAGCGAGACTGAAGTCTCTCTGCAAAAACATAAATTAAGCAAACGTGAGTACAAATGTACCCAGCAAGACTTACATCAGAACTAACTACATATGCATCGGTATCAACAAAGGGGGTGGTGGAGTTTAACTGCAGCAAGCTAGCTTTGACTCGGTGGCTATCCTAAACTACGACTGCAAGTAACTCTTTTGAGGTGGCGCACACGAGTCCACATATTCACCATATCAATACACCACTATGGATCCACTCCCGTCTCCCTACGAGAAGGCCATCCATAGCACTCACGCTTATCTTGCGAGTTTTAGAGTATCCACTTCAAGTTATCTATGAACTGTACAGGCAACCCAAAAGTCCTTTACCGTGGACACGGCTATTCGAATAGATCATTTATAACCCAGCAGGGGTGTACTTCTTAACACACGCTCTCGCCACTTACCACCATGTACACGTCGTGTATCTCGGCAACCTTCAAGCGGAAGCATGGCGATGGAGTCGGCCACGACCTGACTAACCACAAGAGTCTCTAATCCAGGTTTATCGCCTATTCGGGTTCCATCCGCGAGGAGATCCAGCCGGGGTTTCGCTCACAGCCCCAAACGATGTGTGCAGGGTTCCCGAGACACCAAACGGGCGCCTGGTACACCGGGCCACGGTGTATCTACCGCATCATAGCCCACCCCTAGGGTCAGCGCTACGCATACTCCAACACATATCCTACAAACACCAGAAACTAGTTGCAATTCCTGGACAGAGATCAAGGCGATTAATAAGTCGAGAGAGTCAATTAAGGATCCCAATGTGTGGTAGTAGCTGTTCATGGATCACAAACACAGAACTCAGTTCCTGAGGACGGCTTCAATCAGACAACCCACCATGTACTCCTACATGGCCTCTCACCGCTACCTTTACCAAATCGTGTTTACACACTTAGCTCACACACAGTAGGACATGTTCATCACCATTCCAATTCATCCCCGATGAATCAGACCTGACACAACTCTAAGCAGTAGCAGGCATGACAAACAATCATGAATGAGTAGGCACATCAGGCTCAAACAACTCCTACTCATGCTAGTGGGTTTCATCTATTTACTGTGGCAATGACAGGTCATGCAGAGGAAAAGGGGTTCAACTACCGCAGCATGTAACAGTTGAATCGTTGTTGTCCTAATGCAGTAAAAGAGAGCCAGAGCGAGAGAGTGGGATTGTATCAGAATGAACAAGGGGGTTTTGCTTGCCTGGCACTTCTGAAGATAGTATAGCTCTTCATCAGTGTCATCGAACTCATCGTCGGTACGTCGTCTACTGAGAGGGGACAAACACCAGAAAACAAGGAAGAACACAATCAATGCAATGCACAATATGAGGCATGATCATGACATGGCAATATGTTGTGGTTTGAGCTAATGCAACTAGAAACCAGATTAAATGAAGTTGGTTTGAACCAAGGGTTCAAATTCAAACTCCATATGTGCTTATTTAAATGCCAATTATGCAAATTGCCATATACAGCAACCTTAGGTTATTCAACATGCATGCAAATGGTACAGATGGATAGATTGGATTTTTATGATCATTTTCATATATAATTGTTTGATTTGGAGTTACGGATTAATTTCTATGAATCTTTGAAATTAGCATTATTTTCTGAAATTTCCTTAATAAGAATAAATCCAGAAAATAATTAACTGCGTCACTGTGACGTCAGCGGTCAACGGGTCGGCCAGGTCAAACCTGACGGCTGGGACCCACACGTCAGTGACACAACTAACTAAAACAGGGTTATTAACTAAACTGGTTTAATTAGGATTTTAATTAGCATCTGGGTCCCGCATGTCAGTGTCAGTAGGGCTAATTAAGCTTAATTAAAAACTTAGTTAGAGTTAGTAGGGGCCAGGGCCCACTTGCCAGCGACCCACGGGAGGTCAACTGGGTCAACCCAGTCAGCGGGGTCAAACCCGGGTCAACTGGCTCAAAACCTGCCGGCGACTCGACGCCGGCGAGGCGAGACACGGCGGAGAGCTGCAGGTTTCGCGCTCCGGCGACCAAAACGGCGGCCGAGGGCATCTATGTGTAGCTGGTGTGTGCGCGCATCGAACCGTGGCATCAGTTCATGCTGGGGAGGCCGGACTTGGCGACGGCGGTGAGCGAGGCGGCGGCCGGAGCTCGGCTTCGTGCGAGTGTGGCGCTAGAGCAAGCAGGTGAGCGTGTAGAGGGTTTAGGCGGCCTCCTGGAGGCACCAGGAGCACTATGCGGTGCAAGGGCGCGAGTGGTTCGAGCTCAGGCCACGGCGACGACATGGACGGCGGCGGGGAGCTCACGGGTGCGGTGGCAGGCACAACTAGAGGACGAATGAGCGAGGGAGAACAGGGGGAAAGGCGGCGGGGCTCACAGCGCATCGTTTGGCGGTGTCGGACGGCTCGGGGAAGCACCGAAGGTGAGGAATGGGCGCCGGCGATCTCGTGGCTGTAGGTTGAAGAAGGTCGTGTTGGCGATGCTGCGCTGCATCCCGGCTCGTTTCCTTCGGCTTGCAGACGAGGTGCTTGACGACGGAGCTTCTGGACGCGGCGGCTCAGCGAAGGGAGCTCGGTGGCCACGGTGAACGACAACGGTGTCGACGGCGCGTTCGGGTGTGCTCGAGAGAGGGAGCAGAGGAAGAGGGGGGTCCAGGGAGAGAGGGAGAGGCAGAGAGGGCTGCGGGGCATCTCCAGACGCGTCGGGTAGGCTCGGGGCGCCTCTGTGGCAAGCAGGAGGTGGCCAAGGGTGGCTGCGACCGTCGACACGCAGCAGCTCCTACTGGCGCCGGGAAGAAGACGACAGGGCAGCGCCTGGTGGGCTGGGCCGAAACAGCAGCAGGCCAACAGTGTCAGGTCAGGCCCAGGTGAGGTTTCTTTTCTCTCTCTCTTTCCTTTTGTTTCACTTTTTCTATTTCTTCTGTAGCTTCTAGGCTTTATCTAAAATACTAAAACATTTTCAAAAATCCTGAAATTAATTGGGGGCTCTGTTTAGATTATTTCCAACAGCCCACACTTAACTTCGGAATTATTTGGGAATTTGAATTATTTTATAGCATTTAAATGCCCAAATGCAAATAGGTAATGATTTAATCCAGTGACCTTATGTGTCCTAGAAAAATGTGAACCAATTTTGATAGAGGTTCTAGACCAAGACAAAACTGATGGACATTTTTTAAGGCATTTCAGGTTCATTGAAAAAATTATTTGGTAACCCTAGTTGGTTTAGGTGGTGCTGGGGAGTTAGTTCATCCCCATTTCAACTTTCTGAGTAATTTAAAAATGATGACATGAATGCCTTAATGCAACTAATGACAAGCAAATTCTAGGGCTGTGGCAACTTGCATGCCATTCGGTTTGAGGAGCGCCAGTGCTACCTTCTAGCAGTTGATGCGCATCACGCTGGGGCCACAACTGGGAAGGAACGTGGAGGCTTACATCGATGACATCATGGTCTCGCGCGAAGCTAGAACGCTAATCAAGGACCTCGAAGAGACGTTTGCAAATCTGCGTGAGGTCGGCCTGAAGCTCAACCCCGACAAGTGTGTCTTTGGGGTCCCCTCCGTCAAGCTTCTCGGCTTCCTTGTCTCCCACTGGATGATAGAGACCAACCCCGAAAAAATCAAGGCCATCGAGAAGATGCTGGCGGATTTCGGGCTCCGCAGACCCTTGAGAGGTTCGAACTCTGGGTGTGTGCGAAGAACTCAACCTCCCCAGTCTGCCTACTCGGCAATCTCACGGCCTAGCTCGACGAACAGGAAGAAAATGCGACACCGCAGTTTACCCAGGTTCGGGCCGCCTTGCGATGTAAAACCCTACTCCTACTTTGTGGTGGATTGGCCTCGAGGGGTTGAGGATGAACTAGTACAGTGGAAGAACGACCTCAGAAGGTGTGTTCTTGAGCTGGTGTGGGAGAGGATGATCTGAATGATCCGTCCCCTCTATGGTGGTGGCTAGGTCCTATTTATAGTGGCCTTGATCCTCTTCCCAAATGAAGGCGGGAAGGGATCCCACAACAGCTAAATTCGAATGGAGACAACCAGTACATGCTATCTTGACAAAAGTAGTCTTTGCCTGCAAAAGCTTCTGGTCGTGATGCCGTGGTGGGCTCAGTGGTGACCTTCGTCCTGCCGTCCTGGCGGTCTTGGTCTTGTTGCACGGGAATGGAAACCTTTGGCTGATTCCTCGGGACTCCGCGCCTGTGTTTGCCTCTTTAGCACCAAAGAGGAAACTGCTGTCTTGCGCCTGCTGGCGCCCGCCTGGCCTTGGTCTTCATGGCTCACATCTTCCGAACCTCGCGAGGTGAGGCTTGCATAGAAATCTCGGCTCCTCAGGAGCCAGCCTGGGGAGGCCGCTCCTTATGGAGGTCTTGGTGTCGTCCGCCTCGCGAGGCTTGGCCGCTCGCGAGGGTCTGAGTTGTTGATGCTGAAGCTGGGCCGTACCTGGCCGTCGATGGAGCCACGTCGTGGGCCGCAGGCAGGCAAGTCTGGGTACCCCCGTTCGCAAAACGTTGACAGCCTGCGGCCTTGGTCGACGTGTGGCAATTGATGGGACGTGGGCGTCTTCGCTTCCCCATGCTGCCTCGGCAACCGTTTGACTTGACAAGAGCCTGCTTCATGCGGAGAAAGATCATCATTGCATGAGGCCGGCGGTTGGCCTCCCTCCGGCTATAAATGAGGGGAGGGGCAGAGCCCCTTGCTCATCTCCATCTTCTCGCCTCCCGCTCCTTCTTCCTCTTCGTCTCGCCGTTTTGTTGTAGCATCCATGGCGCCGATCAGGAGATTCTCTGCGGCAGAGAGGGGAAAAACCCCTCAGGAGGAGCCCGGGCACTTCCGCCGAAGAAGAGGTTTTGCCGCCCTCGTGACACCGACGAAGGGCGGGAGGTAACGCGGCCTTGGTACGAGTGGCCTCCGCCGGGCTTCCCGATCCCTCTGTATGCCCGCACGCGAAGCTCTGTACAGGGCGGCGGTGCCTAGCGCCGCGCGGGCTAGGGCTGCGATGGATAGGCTGAGGCTGCACGGCCAGCCGGCCCATGAACCCACGCCAAGGGCACCTCGCGCAAGTTCATGGTGTGGGCGGCAATGCCTCCGCGCACGTGGATCCGGTTCCCAAGGTTCTTTGCCAAGGAGATGCCATCGAGAGGGCCGCTTGAGTTGTGGCTGCAGCACGCCGGGTGCTGCAGCCTAGCCACGAGGCGGAGGTCGAGGTCGTTCCCCCGGGCGACATCTTGATGACCCGAGGATGGGGCGAGGTCGCCCGCACCTGCCATCCAGAGGGGGCCCTCGTCATCCACTTTGAGTACGACGACGCCACCATGTTGTTCTTCAAGGTCTTTGACGAGGACGACCAGCGTCTGGAGTGTTGCTCCGGGAGAGGCAGTCCACACGGCACGACCGCGAGCGTTGAACTCGCCACTGGCCTCGCCGGTAGCTCCTCCAGCGGCAGCGATGACTCCCTAGACTCCAGCGACTCTCCCGAGCCCAGCGATTCTCCGGAGTCCAGCAACGACATCTACGTGCCGCCGAGCTCTCACCACGCCCAGAGTGCAGCAGCGGCGTCCGCTCGGTGTCGTCGGTGATACCCAGCGGCCGGGGTCCTTCGAGGTCTTCTTCTTTTGTTTCCCTGCGCGGAATGGTGACAAGTCCCGTGGGGGTATTAATGCTTTTGCTCCAAAGTTATCATTACTGGTACGATGTTGAATTCGCTTATCTCGCTCCGGCACGGTTCCCCCTTTTCGTTCTCGCGGTAGCTTAGTGCTCTACGCCGACAGGTCCCAGTCCCCAGGCAGGCTTCATCCGTCGCTGGTATGCCAGGTCGTGATGTCGTGGTCAAGGCCAGGAGGTGAGCGGCCCGAGGTCCGGTAAGAGCTCCTGAGGCTTAATGCTCAAGAGGTCCCCTTTGGCGGTCAAGCAGCTCCCTGAAGGCAAAAAAGGGAAGTGGCATTGCCCAAGCGAGATTGCGAGAACCGAAATACCGGACAGTGAGGTTCACGCTGATATGTATGGGTGTCTTATCTTAGTAAGCCTGTGGTGATTCCTTTGCGCGGCGCCTGATTGTGCCTTAGTGGTGACTTATTAAGCCTGTGGTGATTCCTTTGCGCGGCGCCTGATTATGCCTTAGTGGTGACGCTTCTAGGTAGGGCTCACGCCGGCCTCCCCTTTTCCCTGCTCATCTAGGTGCTCTACGTCCTCGGCTCCTGGCCCTCGAGCGAGGCTCAGCCGCCGCTGGTATGCCAGGTCGCAATGCCATGGTCAAGGCCAGGGGGTGAGGGCTGGAGAGCCAGTAGGACCTCCTGAAGGCGATGCTCAGGAGCCCCCCTTTAACGTGCAAGCAAATTGCGTGAAAAAGGGACGGCCGGCAGGGCCGCCCGTAGCTAGGCCTGGAGATTCCTGCGGGTTAGTCCGAGAGGAGAATATAACTCATAATCGCGTTTGCTGTCCTGCCGCTGATCTTTTCGCAAGAGGATGAAGGCACGGACAATCTGGTGAGGTGACGTGCGCGGGGCAGGCCACGAGCCAGAGCTCGATCTCTCAGGTTTGTCAGCGATGCAGGGACGGACCCGAGCACAAGCGTCGTGCCAGCATGTGTAGCCCCCGCTGCGGGATGAGTAAGAGGCCGGTCAGCAACGCGGGGAGGCCATGAAGGGTGATAAAGCACCAGGCAAGTGGGTGATAATCATAAAGCAACTAATAATCAAAGGGTAGAGCTAGTTCTGATGGATGCAAAAGCGATACGTGCCGCAGGGACGGACCCACGCGGCTTGGGGATAGTGCAGCCCGAGGGGCACCCCCAACTGAACAAACCAAAAAATGTCACCTAGCACCGTTGCTGAAGGGGTGTTGGAGTAGTCGGAGACGTGCGCTGCAGAAGTCGCTCCTCACGAGCTGCCCAGGTCCTGAACCTCACGAGGCTCTGGAGGCCCGGGGGGCTCTCGAGGATCCGTTGCCTCCTCCGATAAGATCGCCTGATACCTAGCCTCATGAGCTGCAGGACACCCCGCATGTGACACTGGAACGTGACAGCCCCGTTCGACAAGACAAAAGGCATGCTAACGTAGCTGTGAGGGGGTCCCTGGCACCGGCCGACATGGGACAGCCAGAAGAGCTCCTGAGACGCGGCTCTGTTGAGCCTTGGGATGTTGACGCAGACGCGCAGCTCGCGGCCCTCATCAGGGGCGGCAACTGTAGTGGGTGGTGTGTGAAGGCGCTCGCCATGCATGGCTTGCGCCTCCTAAAGCTCCTTGATTGTCTTGTTGATGAACTCCTGAGCACCTAGCGCCTCGTGCCTTGTGCCCTCCTGGCGGAAGCGCGCGCTGGAGCACGCCTCCACATGGTGCCCGAGCACCTCCCTCGTGACGTTGGCTAGGTCAGAGGCCCTCCAGAGGAGAGCCCCCGAGCCGAGCCTGAGAGGGGCACCGGGCGTGCCTTCTTATGCGAGGGAGGGAGGTGCCCCGTCGGTGGGCGCAGATCCTGAGACAGGGCCGACGGCTGCCCCCATCTTCCTGAGGTCCAGGGTGGAGTAGCTGCTTCTTCTTCTTCTTGGGGACGGCCTCAGGAGGATAGACGGCGCCCTCGTCATCTGGGTTCTCGACCGCCGCAGACTGCTAGGCGCGCTCGAGAGAGCACACCGCGTCCTTCTCCTCGCAAGCGACCGTGATGATGTCGTAGCTCCCTGGCATCATGAGGATATTGTAACCATGATGGGTCACGGCCATGAACTTGGCCATGGACGGGTATCCGAGGATTGCATTGTACGGGAGGCGAATGTGGGCGACGTCAAAGCCGATGAGCTCAGTGCGGTAGGTGTCGCGCTTGCCGAAGGTGACTGGGAGGCGGATCTGCCCAATCGGGGTGGTGGAGCCGTCGGTCACTCCTAAGAAGGGCTTGGTAGGCTGCAGCTGGTTGTACGATACCTGGAGCCTGTCGAACGTCTCGACAGAGAGAGCATTGAGCCCCGCACCGCCATCGATGAGTGTCTTGGTGACGAAGACGTGCTAATGATGGGCGAGCAAAGCATCGGGAGGGCATCGGCAGTGGCCGCACACTTGAGCTGGTCTGAAGAGTCGAAGGTGATGGCGTACTTGGACCACCTGAGCGAACATGTTGCCTCGAGCCTGGGGAGGGCCATGTTCACCTCGCGAGCAAAATGCTTGAAGATGCGATGGGAGACAGGGGCCTGAGCGCCGCCTAGGATGCAAGCGATGGCACGAGGCTCTTGGAAGCCCCCAGCCCCGTCGTCTTGGTGGTGGTCGTCGTTCCTTCTTGGTGGTGGCGGCGGCGGAGGAAGACCAGCGTTTCTAGTGGGTGGTCCTTGCGAGACTGGTCCCTCCAGGGACCCTAGTGAGGCTGGCCATGCCAGCAGTCCTCACGAGGCTGATCGCACCATTCCTGGCGAGGGTCGCGGCCGTCCCAGCCTCCTCCACCTCAGCCACCTCCACGGTTGTAGCCTCGGTCATTGCGCACGGGGCGACGACCGACACACCCGTCACGGATGGCCCTGAGCTCCTGGCAGTCAATGGTGTTGTGGTTCTGCACGTTGTGGAAGACGCAGAACGGGCGGCTGCCCTTGGATGACTCTGGGTGATCGCAGCCGTGCTTCATCTTTTGTTCGGCCACGAGTATGGCCGCTCCCTTGCACTTCAGGTCCTTGGGCTTGTCCTTCTTATCTTCTGGGTCAGCCTCCGGAAGTTCTAGAAGGGAGAGGTGACCTTCCTCAGCTCTCGCTTGGTTTCCATGTCGAACATCTCCAGAGCCATGCACAGGTCCTCGTGTATGGCGAGCTCCTCCTTCATCTTGACGTCGCGGACACCATCAGTGAATGCCGAGATGATGGCCTCATTCGACACCTTGGGGATCTTGAGTCGAACATTGTTGAAGCGCTGGATGTACTTCTGTAAGGTCTCTCCTAGCTGCTGCATGATGTGCCGCAGGTCACCCACGACTGGTGGATGGTCACGAGTTCCCTGAAAGTTGGTGACGAAATGATCTCCCATCTCGTCCCGGGAGGAGATCGATCCCACGAGGAGGTTCAGGAGCCACGAGCGTGAGCCATCCTTGAGAGCCATGGGAAACTAGTTGGCCATGACCTTCTCATCGCCGTTGGCCGCCTCGATGCTCAGCTCGTAGAGCTGCAGGAACTCAGTAGGGTCGGGGTGCCGTCATAGCATGGAGGCAGGTCGGGCTTGAACTTCCCTGGCCAGACAACGCCGCGCAGCTCCGGAGTGAACGCGCGGCATCCCGCTGTGGTCACGGGAGCCCGCTGTAGAGGTGGAGCCTGGTCTTGGCGCTCGCACACCACCACCGCGGGCGGCGCGCGGTCTTGACGTGGCGGTGCTGGGAGCGCATGCGCCTCTCAATGCGGCTGCTGCACCACCTGGCAGTTTGCCTCATCGTGCGCGGGGTCCCTGCGCTACGGATCGCGCCGAGGGGCCTCCCGCCTTGGCTCTATGATGGCGACCTGCATGGGTGGTGGAGGAGGTGCTCCGTGAGCCACGTCACCCGCGGTAGGCGGCGGGCGAGGCAGCGAGCGAGACGGTGTAGAAGACTCTCCGGTAGTGCTGACGAGCTCAGCGATGCGGTCCAGCCAGTCTTCGCAGAGGTCATCGACTGGGCGGTAGCACAGAAGCTCGCGTGCCACGAGCAGCGCAGCCTGCGCGTTCGCCGGACCGCGGCGAGCATGGGAAGACGAAGCAGCCAGAGTATGCGACGGGGTAGCGGTGTGCCCGTCTCGCCGCACTAAGGGATGCAGCGACGAAGCCTGCTGCTCATGGCCCGCGGGGCCGATGGTGGCGTTCGCCACGGGCGACGGGGGACGGCGAGGGCAGCCCTACCTTGCGCGCCAAATGGCGGATTTCGGGCTCCACGGACCCTTGAGAGGTTAAAACTCGGGGGGTGCGTGCATAGAACTCAACCTCCCCAGTCTGCCTACTCGCCAAATTCGCGGCCTAGCTCGACGAACAGGAAGAAAATGGGACACATCAGTTTACCCAGGTTCGGGCCACCTTGCGGTGTAAAACCCTACTCCTGCTTTGTGGTGGATTGGCCTCGAGGGGCTCAGGATGAACTAGTACAGAGGAAGAACAACCTTAGGAGGTGTGTTCTTGAGCTGGTGTGGGAGAGGATGATCTGAATGATCCATCCCCCTCTATGGCGGTGGCTAGGTCCTATGTATAGTGGCCTTGGTCCCCTTCCCAAATGAAGGCGGGAAGGTATCCCACAACGGCCAAATTCGAAGGGAGACAACCAGTACATGCTATCCTGACGAAAGTAGTCTTCGCCTACAAAAGCTTATGGTCGTGACGCCATGGTGGGCTCGCTGGTGACCTCCATCCTGCCGTCTTGGCGGTCTTGGTCTTGTTGCATGAGAATGGAAACCTTTGGCTGATTCCTCGGGACTCCGCGCCTGCGCTTGCCTCTTTAGCACCAAAGAGGAAACTGCTGTCCTGCGCCTGCTGGCACCCGCCTGGCCTTGGTCTTCATGGATCACGCCATCCGAACCTCGCGAGGATAGGCTTCCATAGAAATCTCCGCTCCTCAGGAGCTAGCCTGGGGAGACCGCTCCCTCTGGACGTCTTGGTGTCGTCCACCTCGCGAGGGTCTTCAGTTGTTGATGCTGAAGTTGGGCCGTACCAGGCCGTCGATGGAGCCATGCTGTGGGCCGCAGGCAGGCAAGTCTGGGTACCCCCGTTCCCAGAACACCGACACATGCGCCCTCCCCGGACCCTCAAGGAAATTGCAGCGGCTGGCGGGGTGCATGGCCTCCCTGGGGTGCTTCATCTCCAAGATTGGTGAACGCCCCTTACTGTTCTTCAAGCTGATGAAGAGGGCGGGCTCCTTCAAGTGGACCCCTGAAGTGAACACGGCCTTCGAAGACCTCAAGAGGTACATCACAAGCCCGCCCATCATGGTGGCGCCATGTTATCACGAGCCTCTGGTCCTATACATGGTGGCCACCCCGTAGACGGCCAGTGTAATGCTCATTGCGGTGCGGGAAGAACGCGTCAACGCCAAGGAAAAGCTCCCCAGGGCTCGTGAGCCCTCTGACCTTCCCAGACCTTTTGGGCCTCGGGAGCTTCCGGAGCCTCATGGACCCTCCGCACCTCAAGACAGTGCTCCCGAGCCCTGCACGCCCCTTCAAGAGCAAGCCCCCGCTGAAGCCACGCGCCTCATCGAGCACCCCGTGTACTTCATTAGCACGTCGATGAGGGATGCGCGTGCTATCCTATGCAACAGAAACTCCTCCTTGCACTTCTGGTCGCCTCCAGGAAGCTGCGCCATTACTTTTAAGGCCATCACATCAAGGTCGTCTTCGCGTACCCCCTATAGAAAGTGTTGCACAACCCTAACGCTGCGGGGCTGGTCGATGAACGGAGTGTCGAGCTATAGGCATTCCAGCTGGTGTTCTGCACCACCAGAGTTATCAAGGGAGCAGCCCTCGCCGATTTCATGGAGGAATGGATGGACACCTGCGAGGAGAAACCCCGCAAGGACGAATCCCTCCTGCCTGGGGATGAGGCGCCTGACGGGTGGGTCATGCACTTTGATGGCGCCTTCTCCAGGTAGGGCGCGGGGGCTGGGGTCGGGCTCGTCTCCCCAGCAGAAGACAAGCTTTACTACGCTGTCCAGCTGTGCTTCCAGCACAGCGAGAAGGTCTCCAACAACATTGCGGAGTATGAGAGCTTGATCGCCGGCCTCAAGGCCGCCGCAACTTTTGGAGTCAAGCACCTCACCATCAAAGGCGACTCTCAGCTCCTCGTCAACTTCTCCAACAAAGAGTAAAAGCCAAAAGATGAGCACATGGCAGCCTATCTAGAAGAGGTATGTAAGCTCGAGAAGCATTTTCTAGGTTTAGAGTTGCAGCATATTCTGCGCGATGTCAACAAGGAAGCGGACGACATCGCCAAGAGAGCATCCCGCTGCGAGCCCCAAAGACCTAGCATCTTCGAAGAAAGGCTCTTCAGGCCAACAGCCACGCACCCCGTTGCTGGCATAATGCTTCTCTTCGAGGAACTTCCACCCAGAACATCCACGGGCATGCCTGATTGCGGCCAGACCTCGGGGATCCGCCTGCTATTGGCGCTGGAGCCTCGGGAGGATAGCTGGGTCGCGGTGTTACTTGCTCCACGGCACCCTTCCAGAAGAAGATGCAAAAGCAGAGCGCGTGGCCCGGCAAGGCACCGCTTATTGCTTAGAAGACGGTGAGCTTTACCACAGACGCCCAAACGACATCTTGCTGCGGTGCATATCAGAGGAGAAAGGGCGTGAGTTTAGAGCTAACATCCATGGAGGTGACTGCGGGCACCACTCCTCGTCGCGCACCCTCGTGGGTAAGGTGTTCCGCAGCGGGTTCTATTGGCCCACGGCGCTCCGTGACGCCACCGAGCTGGTCCAGTCCAGCGAAGCCTACCAGTTCCACGCCAAGCAAACCCATCAGCCCGCGCAAGGACTCTAAACGAGCCCACTCTCGCGGCCCTTCACAGTATGTGGGATGGACATACTGGGCCCCTTCCCCCACGCGGCCGGCGGTTACCGCTACCTCTACATCTCCATCGACAAGTTCACCAAGTGGGCGGAGGTGGAACCTGTGCGCACCATCCCGGTGGGCTCGGCCGTCAAGTTCATCAAGGGCCTCGTGAGCTGATTTGGCGTCCCCAACCGTATCATCACTGACAATGGCTCCCAGTTTAAGAGCAACCTCTTCAGATCGTACTGTGCTAACCTTGGAATGTAGATATGCTATGCTTCGGTGGTGCACCCATGAAGCAACGGTCAGGCCGAGTGTGCCAATGCTGAGGTCCTCAAGGGCCTCAAGACCAGGAGCTTCAAGAAGAAGCTTGAGGCTTGCGGCAAGGGCTGGTTGGATGAGCTACAGTCCGTGTTGTGGTCCATCCGCACCACCACGACCAATCCCACCGATGAGACCCCTTTCTTCCTTGTCTACGAGGCCGAGGCGGTCCTCCCCTCGGAGCTCAAGCATGGTTCCCCGCGACTCCTGGCATTTGACGACGCTCGCGAGGACGACTCACGGGAGGCTGACCTGGTGCTCCTCGAGGAGGCCTGCTGATGACAGTATAGGGGATCGATGGTAGCTCTTTTTGATAAGTAAGAGTGTCGAACCCAACGAGGAGCAGAAGGAAATGATAAGTGGTTTTCAGCAAGGTAATGTCTGCAAGTGCTGAAATTGTAAGTAACAGAGTAGTTTGATAGCAAGATAATTTGTAACGAGCAAGTAACGATAATAGTAACAAAAGTGTAGCAAGATAGCCCAATCCTTTTGAGTCAAAGGACAGGCCAAAACGGTCTCTTATAGTAAGCAAAGCGATCTTGAGGGTACGCGGGAATTTTATCTAGTCACTTTCATCATGTTGATTCGATTTGTGTTCCCTACTTTGATAATTTGATATGTGGGTGGGCCAGTGCTTAGGTGTTGTTCTTACTCGAACAAACCTCCTACTTATGATTAACCCCCTCGCAAGCATCCGCAACTACAAGAAAAGTACTAATAATAAATTCTAACCATAGCATTAAACTTTTGGATCCAATCGGTCCTTTACGGAATAGCGCATAAACTAGGGTTTAAGCTTCTGTCACTCTCACAACCCATCATCTAATAACTACTCCACAATGCATTCCCTTAGGCCCAAATATGGTGAAGTGTCATGTAGTCGACGTTCACATGACACCACTAAGGGAATCACAACATACATACTATCAAAATATCGAACACATATCAAGTTCACATGATTACTTGCAACATGATTTCTCCCGTGACCTCAAGAACAAAAGTAACTACTCACAAATGATAATCATGCTCAAGATCATAGGGGTGTTAAATAGCATATTGGATCTGAACATATAATCTTCCACCAAATAAACCATATAGTAATCAACTACAAGATGTAATCAACACTACTAGTCACCCACAAGCACCAATCTATAGTTCCGGTACAAAGATTGAACACAATAGATGAACTAGGGTTTGAGATGAGATGGTGATGTTGAAGATGTTGATGTAGATAGCCCTCCCCAAGATGGGAGAGTTGTTGGTGATGATGATGACGACGATGATTTCCCCCTCCGGGAGGGAAGTTCCCCCGGCGGAATCGCTCCGCCGAGGGCAAAAGTGCTCCTGCCCAAGTTCCGCCTCGAGACGGCGGCGCTCCATCCCGAAAGTCCTCTTCTTATTTTTTTCAAGGTCAAAATGACTTATATACCAGAAGATGGGCACCAGAGGTGGGCCGAGGAGAGCACAACCCACCAGGGCCCGCCTGGGCTCCCTGGCGCGCCCAGGTGGGTTGTGCCCACCTGGTGGGCCCCCTCTGGTACTTATTGGCTCCAATATTCCTCATATATTCCGTAAAAATTCTCTATAAAGTTTCAACTGGTTTCGAGTTGTGCAGAATAGGTAGCCTGACATAGCTTTGAGAGAAAAGGCATTAGAATTACTCCAAAAAGCATTATTATGCATAAAAACATCATATATAAAAGTAGGAAAACATGATGCAAAATGGATGTATCAACTCCCCCAAGCTTAGACCTCGCTTGTCCTTAAGCGAAAACCAAAATCGGAAAACATGTCCACATGCTTAGAGAGAGAGGTGTCGATAAAAACAAAATACGGGCATAGAAGCATCATGTAGATTATTATAACAGCAACAAATTTAAACATAAAACTTTTATCATAGAACTTTTATCATAGACTTCTCATGAATAAGTAACAGTTCATCACACTATCGAAGTATAAAGCATAAACTCTATTAGAAACCAACAAACTATGTTCTCAGTCAACTTTGCAACTACAATTCATCATCTTTTCAGGAAGGGTCACGTATCGGAGCCTTTAGGCAAGTCCACATACTCAACCATCATATATTCTATGATTGCTAACACTCACCGCATACACATGAGCAAAACGTTTCAACCAGACACATAGAAAGATTGGGGCTTATAGTTTCGCCTCCCAACATATTCACCTCAAGGGTGATGTCAACAATAATAACTCATGCTACCCATATTCAACTGGACATATGTGCCAAGATCTTTCCTCACCACATGATACTTTCCAAAGGAGAAAAATAAAAAGGAATAGAGAGAAGAAACTTTGACTCTTGCATAAAAGTAAATACATAAAAGTAAAAGATAGGCCCTTCGCAGAGGGAAGCATAGGTTGCCATGCGCTTATTTGTTTGTATGCTCAACACCTTAGTGCAAAAGAACGTCACGTTGTATTGCCCCTTGTGATGACGACCTTTATTATGCAGTCTGTCGCTTTTATTCTTCACTATCATAAGTTCGTACAACGCTCAATTTTATCTTACACTAAATGATCTCACACTTATAGAAGCAATTTTTATTGCCCTATTGCACCGACGACAACTTACTCGAGGGACCTTGCTCAATCCCTAGGTAGGTATGGTGGACTCTTGAAAATAAGATTTGGGTTAAGGGTCTTTGGATGCACAAGTAGTATCTCTACTCAGTGCGGAATTTCGGCTAGCAAAGATAAGGGCAAACACCACATGTTGAAGGATCTATGACAATATAACTTCTATGTGAATATGAACAAACATAAATCATTATGTTGTGTTCCTTGTCCAACATCAACAATTTTGGCATATAATATTTTGATGTGGGCTCACAATCACAAAAGATTTCTAGGATAGTGTATTTATATGTGAATCTTCTCTTCCCTTATTAATTCTTCCATGAGTTGCATCATTGACCAATGCTATGTTTGTCAATCTCTAATAAAATTTTCTACTTATACTTTCCCTTATGTGGTGCCATCACCTACCATAAGATTAGCATATGATCTTTTTAATTTATTTCCTTTCTTTTTATTGCAACATGAAAGTAAAGAAAGCAAAAAAATTAACTAAACTTTATTATATATCTCGCACACGATTACGAGGATAGATCACTAAGCAAGCTCTCTAAAAGAAAGGATCGAAATAAACTTTTATTCATCTAAAGGAAAAGATCGAACTAAAATAAGTAAAGGCAAAAGATAGTAGGGATGATACCATACCGGGGCACCTCCACCAAGCTTGGCGGAAGCCAAGGGGAGTGCCCATACGCGATACTGAGTTTTCTTTTGGTGATGAAGAAGAAGGTGGTGGTGATGATGAAGTAGAGGGTTTGTCCTTCTTCCTTAGCTTACGCTTGAGGATGGAATTTTTCTCCTTCAATTCACCGACCTCCTGCTCAAGCTCCAGTACCTTTTTCATAGATCTTGCTTATTTTCCTACAAAAGGCGAAAGGGTATGAACTGAATCTTAGGCCTCTTTGGTTTGTTTGGGAGGCTTGACTTCTTGAATTCCACATGTATGTCCCTAGGTTGAGGCAATGGGGGTTCGTCCTTGTCTGAGCTCGTCTCCTCCTTCTCCATAGGATAGCAATCTTCCTCTTCCTCCGAAGTCTAGCCATAATGCTCCACATCCCCATAAGACTTGGGGTTTGCGATGAAATCAGGAACATAGCTCTCACCCTCAGAGTCTTGGGACGATATATTTTCATATATATCAGAGAAACGGCAAGAAAAGAAAACAGAAGATTTCTCCGCGATATGGTGGTCAATGGTTTCAGGGGCTATATAAAATTTGTTATCTTGGGAAACAATCAAACGGAAGAAAAATGGAGTCCGGAAGGTACCCCAGGTGGGCACAACCCACCTGGGCGCACTTGGCAAGCCAGGCGCGCCCTGGTGTCTTGTGCCCACCAGGGTCACTTTCCCGGTCTTATTTTCCTAATTTTCTAAATATTCCTAAACTCACAAAAAATATTTTTGCAGATTTTTCGGAGTCCGTTTACTTACCGTATCACGTACCTCCTCTTTTTCATGATTCTGGAGTGTTCCGGAAGGGCTCTCTTATGTGTTCTTCCGGTGCCATAGTTTGGATAATATTACTTTCAACATTAATGGGCGTACCTGAGATATAATGTTTTATTCGTTGCCCATTAAAAATCTTTGGGTTAGTACCTTCTGCATTGTTTATTTTGATAGCTCCAGACCGATAAACCTCCTCGATAACATAGGGTCCTTCCCATTTCGAGAGGAGTTTTCCTGCAAGGAATCTGAAATGAGAGTTGTACAAAAGAACATATTCTCCAACTTTGAACTCACGCTTTTGGATTCTTTTATCATGCCATCTTTTAACTTTTTCCTTAAATAACTTGGCATTTTCATAAGCTTGGGTTCTCCATTCATCTAGTCAGCTAATATCAAATAACCTCTTTTCACCGGCAAGTTTGAAATCATAGTTGAGTTCTTTGATTGCCCAATATGCTTTTATGTTCTAACTCAAGAGGTAAATGACAAGCCTTTCCATAAACCATTTTATAAGGAGACATACACATAGGATTTTTGTATGTGTTCTATAAGCCCAAAGTGCATCATCTAATTTCTTAGACCAATTCTTCTGGGACCTATTAATATTCTTTTGCAAAATTAATTTTATTTCTCTATTGTTAAGTTCAACTTCACCACTAGACTGAGGATGATAGGGTGGTGCAATTCTATGGTTAACATCATACTTAGCAAGCATTTTATGGAAAGCACCATGAATAAAGTGTGAACCACCATCAGTCATTAAATATCTAGGGACTACAAACCTGGGGAAAATAACTTCTATAAGCATTTAAATAGAGGTTTTGTGATCAGCACTACTGGATGGAATAGCTTCTACCCATTTAGTAACATAATCAACAGCAACCAAAATATGTGTATATCCATTAGAGGAAGGAAAAGGTCCCATGTAATCAAATCCACAAACATCAAATGGTTCAACAGAAAGTGAATAATTCATAGGCATTTCTTGATGCCAAAGTTGTCAGAATCGCGACTCAAGTCTTAGAATCCTACGACTTTACAATCCAATCTAACCCTTCCGATTCTACTATTTTGCTCATAGAATCTAAGATTCTACGATCCTGGTAGTTATAATTCTACGATTCACGATCCTACCAACGGAGCTCCGATCCGATTCAGAATATCGATTCTGACAACTTTGCTTGACGCTTACCGATATTACCTATTCTTTGACATTCATCACAAGATAAGACAAACTTACAGGCATCCTTGAAGAGAGTAGGCCAATAAAATCTAGACTGCAATACCTTGTGAGTAGTTCTGTCTCCTGCATAACGCCCTCCATAAGCTTTGGAGTGACATTTTCGTAGGATTTGTCCCTGTTCATGCTCAGGTACACAATTTCTAATAATACCATCTACTCCTTCTTTATAAAGATGTGGGTCATCCCAAAAGTAGTGTCTTAAATCATAAAATATTATTTCTTTTGTTGGTATGTAAATCTAGGTGGTAAATATTTAGCAACAACATAATTAGCATAGTTAGCATACCAAGGAGTGTTATGAGAAACATTTATTGCAGCTAACTACTCATCAGGAAAACTATCATCAATAGGTAGTGGGTCATCAAGCACATTTTCAAGCCTAGACAAGTTATCAGCTACGGGGTTGTCATCTCCTTTTCTATCAGTGATATGTAAATCAAATTCTTGTAGCAAGAGAACCCATCGAATAAGTCTAGGTTTTGCATCTTTCTTTTCCATAAGATATTTTATAGTAACATGATCGGTGTGAACAATTACTTTTGAAGAAACAATATAAGATCTAAATTTATCACAAGCAAACACCACTGCTAGGAATTCTTTTTCAATAGTAGCATAATTTTGTTGAGCACCGTCTCGAGTTTTACTAGCATAATGAATAACATTCAGTTTCTTAACAACTCTTTGTCCTAGAACAGCACCAGCACATAAACACTAGCATCACACATAATTTCAAAAGGCAAGTTCTAGTCAGGTGGTTGAACAATAGGTGCAGAAATTATGGCTTTCTTGAGTGTTTCCTAGGCTTCTAAACAATCATCATAAAAAACAAAAGGAACATCCTTTTTCAAAAGATTTGTGAGGGGCCTAGAAATTTTAGAAAAGTCTTTGATAAATCTCCTATAGAAACCAGCATGACCTAAGAAACTACGAATAACTTTGATATCTTTAGGACATGGAATTTTCTCAATTGCGTCAACCTTAGCTTTGTCCACTTCAATACCTGTTTCAGAAATTTTATGGCCCAAAACAATACCTTCATTAACCATAAAGTGGCACTTCTCCCAATTCAAGACAAGATTTGTTTGCTCGCATCTCTGCAAAACTCGATCAAGATTGCTTAAACAATCATCAAAAGACTTCCCATAAACAGAAAAGTCATGCATCAAAACCTCAACAATCTTTTCACATAAGTTAGAGAATATAGCAGCCAAACATCCTTGAAAGTTAGCAGGTGCATTGCATAAACCAAAAGGCATACATCTATAACCATAAGTTCCAAAGGGACAAGTGAAAGCACTCTTTTCTTGACCAGGTTGAGAAACAGGTATTTGTGAAAAACCAGAGTAACCATCAAGGAAGCAAAAATGTGTGTGCTTTCACTATATTTCAAGCATTTGATCAATAAAAGGCAGGGAGTAATGATCTTTTCTAGTTGCTTTGTTTAATTTTCTAAAATCAATTACCATTCTATAGCGTGTAGCAATTCTTTCTGGAATAAGTTCATTCCTATCATTAGGAACAACAGTAATACCTCCTTTCTTAGGGACACAATGAACATGACTTACCCATCTACTATCAGCTATAGGATAGATTATACATGCTTCCAAAAGTTTTAATATTTCCATCCTTACCACTTCCTTCATCTTCAGATTTAACCGACGTTAGTGATCAACAACGGGTTTAGCATCAGGTTCCATATTAATCTTGTGCTGACATAGAGTGGGACTAATGCCCTTTAAATCATCAAGAGTATATCCAATAGCAGCTCGGTGCTTCCTTAGAACTTTCAATACTCTTTCTTCTTCATGCTCTGAAAGTTTAGCACTAATAATAACAGGATATATCTTCTTTTCATCAAGATAAGCATATTTCAAAGTGTCTGGCAATTGTTTTAATTCAAACACAGGATCACCTTTAGGTGGAGGAGGACCTCCTAGAGTTTCAATAGGCAAATTGTGTTTAATAAGAGGATGATGTTCAAAGAAAATCTCATCTATTTCATTTCTTTCATGCATATGTAAATCATTTTCATGGTCTAGCAAATATTGTTCTAGCAGATCAGTAGGAGGCACAGCAATAGAAGCAAGACCAATTATTTCATCCTTACTAGGAAATTCTTTTTATGAGGTTTTCTACTAAACTTGGAAAAGTTAAACTCATGAGGCTCATCACCAAAGCTAACACCGACAGTTTGTTTCTTACAATCTATTCTAGCATTAACGGTGTTCAAGAAAGGTCTACCAGAAATAATGGGATAGAAGTCATCTTGTGGGGAACCAAGAACAAGAAAATCAGTAGGGTATTTTATTTTCCCAAACAAGACTTCAACATCTCTAATAATACCAGTTGGTGAAATAGTATTTCTATTAGCAAGTTTAATAGTAACAGCTATGTCTTCTATCTCTGCGGGTGCTATCTCATTCATAATTTCTTGATATAAGGTGAAAGGAATACCACTCACGCTAGCACCTATGTCGTATAAACCATGATAACAGTGATCTCCTATTTTAACTGAGACAATGGGCATGCCAACAACGGGTCTATGATTATCTGTTTTATCAGGTTTGACCATTCTAGTAGCTTCATTACATAAGTAAATAACATGCCCATCTATATTTTCGTCCAGGTGATCCTTAACCATAGCAACACTAGGTTCTACTTTAATTTGTTCATCAGGTTTAGGTGTTCTAATATAACTTTTGTTAACCACAAATGAAACTTTAGCATGTTCCTTTATCCTAACAGGGAAAGGTGGTTTCTCAATGTAAGCAGTAGGAACAACTGAATCAACACTATAAATAATAGTTTCCTCTTTAGCTAGTACCGGTTTTTTTCTTCTTTAATAGGTGGGTGATATTTGAACCACTTCTCCTTATGGAGATCAACGTGAGTAGCAAATGATTCACAAAAAGAGGCTACTATCTCATAGTTAAGTCCAAATTTAGTGCTAAACTTTTGAAAAGCATCGGTATTCATAAAAGATTTAACCCTGACTCTTTACCTTCTCGAGTTCCCAATCTTCAGAGTTGCGTTTAATTCTTTCCAAAATATCCCACCGGAATTCAACAGTCTTCTTCAAAAAAGAACCAGCACAAGAAGTATCAAGCATGGATCGAGCATTATGAGAAAGCCGAGCATAAAAATTCTGGATAATAATTTCTCTTGAGAGCTCATGATTGGGGCATGAATATAACTTTGACTTAAGCCTCCCCCAAGCTAGAGCGATACTTTCTCCTTCACGAGGCCAAAAATTATATATGTAATTCCGATCACGATGAACTAGATGCATAGGATATTTTTTTGGTGGAACTCCAATTTCAATCGATTCGAATTCCAAGATCCAATATCATCGCATAGCCTATACCATGCCAATACCTTTCCCTTCAAAGATAAAGGGAAAGCCTTCTTCTTGACTTCATCTTCAAGTAAACCTGCAAGCTTAAACAATCCACAAATTTGTTCCACACATATATCAAGTGCATATCAGGATGTTCGGTTCCATCTCCTGCATAAGGATTAGCTAGCATTTGTTCTATCATACCCGAAGGAATTTCATATTCAATATTTTCAGTATGTGTTGTAGGTTGAGGGGTAGCTAATTGTGGTTCTGGTCGAGGTGAAGATACCCCGAACAAACACCTCAAAGGATTGTTTTCCATAGTAGCAAGTGACAATAAATTTCAGCACACTATATAAATGTTTCCTTACCAAATTCCACTTAACAAAGTCGCTTCACTGCCCGGCAACTGCGCCAGAAAATAGCCTTGATGACCCACAAGTATAGGGGATCAACTGTAGCTCTTTTAGATAAGTAAGAGTGTCGAACCCAACGAGGACCAGAAGGAAATGACAAGTGGTTTCAGCAAGGTAATGTCTGCAAGCGCTGCAATTGTAAGTAATAGAGTAGTTTGATAGCAAGATAATTTGTAACGAGCAAGTAACGATAATAGTAAAAAAGTGCAGCAAGATAGCCAAATCCTTTTGAGGCAAAGTACAGACCAAAGCGGTCTCTTATAGTAAGCAGAGCGTTCTTGAGGGTACACGGGAATTTCATCTAGTCACTTTCATCATGTTGATTTGATTCGTGTTCGCTACTTTGATAATTTGATATGTGGGTGGACCGGTGCTTAGGTGATGTCCTTACTTGAACAAACCTCCTACTTATGATTAACCCCGTCGCAAGCATCCGCAACTACGAGAAAAGTATTAAGAATAAATTCTAACCATAGCATTAAACTTTTGGATCCAAATCGGTCCCTTACGAAGTAGCGCATAAACTAGGGTTTAAGCTTCTGTCTCTCTCGCAACCCATCATCTAATAACTACTCCACAATGCATTCCCTTAGGCCCAAATATGGTGACATATCATGTAGTCGACATTTCACATGACAACACTAAGGGAATCACAACATACATACTATCAAAACATCGAACACATATCAAGTTCACATGATTACTTGCAACATGATTTCTCCCGCGACCTCAAGAACAAAAGTAACTACTCACAAATGATAATCATGCTCAAGATCAAAGGGGTATTAAATAGTATATTGGATCTGAACATATAATCTTCCACCAAATAAACCATATAGTAATCAACTACAAGATGTAATCAACACTACTAGTCACCCACAAGCACCAATCTATAGTTCCGGTACAAAGATTGAACACAAGAGATGAACTAGGGTTTGAGACGAGATGGTGTTGTTGAAGATGTTGATGGAGATTGCCCTCCCCAAGATGGGAGAGTTGTTGTTGATGATGATGATGATGACGATGATTTCTCCCTCCGGGAGGGAAGTTCCCCCAGTGGAATCGCTCCGCCGGAGGGCAAAAGTGCTCCTGCCCAAGTTCCACCTCGAGATGGCGGTGCTCTATCCCGAAAGTCCTCTCCTTATTTTTTAGGTCAAAATGACTTACCAGAAGATGGGCACGGAGGTGGGCCGAGGAGAACACAACCCACCAGTGGGCCCTCTCAGGAATATTGGCTCCAATATTCCTCATATATTCCATAAAAATTCTCTGTAAAGTTTCAGCTTGTCTGGAGTTTGTGCAGAATAGGTAGCCTGACGTAGCTTTTCCAGGTCCAGATTTCCAGCTGCCATGGATAGGCAAGGATAGACGAGGAGCTGTGGCTAGAAGATGTGCTTCAGAATGACCTCGAGTCACTGATGACTCGACTTAATGAAATCCCTGACCGAGTGCAAGCATGAAAAAAGTCTGCTGCTCGTTGTGGTGCCGACGTGGCTCTATCACTCGTCTGTGTCCATTGCAAGGACGCCAAGGAAGAGAAGTTGTAAGCTCTTCAGGTGGCAAACACCAAGAAGCTCCAGTTTTAGTCTTTCATGGTGACCTTCATCGACGTAGCCACTCGCATCGCGGATGGCATTGACTAGGACACCTTCGTCGAGCCAGCTAGTCCACTTCCTGCCGAATGAAAAACCCGATGATTTGAACTCATTTGCCTTGGAATGTCGAGTGATTGTGTAACCGTTAAACTCCCTTCGGGACTGACGCCCGAGTACTTTTGCTTGTGGTCTTGAAACTTGCTAGATTTATCCAAACTTGGTGGTTTTATCCGAATGCACTTTACTTCTCTCTAATGTACTTGGATTTTTTTAACTTAAGCGAAGCTGGTTTGCGGCTAAGCCTCCGAGTGGGAGAATTTCTCTCCACTCGGAGTATATTTTGACTAAGGCGAAACAGGTTCGCAGCTAAGCACCCGAGTGGGAGGATTGCTCTCCACTCGGAGTATTTTTGAAACTTAGGCGAGTGTGGGGTCACAGCTAAGCCTCCTAGTGGGAGGATTGCTCTCCACTCGGAGTATTTTCTGAAACTT
The DNA here is from genome assembly GCF_018294505.1 of Triticum aestivum. Classification (NCBI taxonomy): domain Eukaryota; kingdom Viridiplantae; phylum Streptophyta; class Magnoliopsida; order Poales; family Poaceae; genus Triticum; species Triticum aestivum. The sequence continues at coordinate 278,926,949 of NC_057799.1, read as the reverse complement.
AGGCGAGTATGGGGTCGCAGCAAAGCCCCCGATTGGGAGGATCACTCTCCACTCGGAGTGGTTTTTTAACTTAGGTGAAACAGGTTCGCAGCTAAGCCCCCGAGTGGGAGGATTACTCTCCACTCGGAGTATTTCTGAAACTTAGGCGAGTACAGGGTCGCAACTAAGCCCTAGAGTGGGAGGAGCACTCTCCACTCAGAGTGGTTTTTTAACTTAGGCGAAACAGGTTTGCAGCTAAGCCCCCGAGTGGGGGGATGGCTCTCCACTCGGAGTATTTTTGAAACTTAGGCGAATGCGAGGTCATGGCTAAGCCTTCGAGTGGGAGGATTGCTCTCCACTTGGAGTATTTTTTGAAACTTAGGCGAGTAGGGGCTCACAGCTAAGCCCCCGAGTGGGAGGATCGCTCTCCACTCGGAGTGGATTTTTAACTTAGGTGAAACAAGTTCGCAGCTAAGCCCCCGAGTGGGAGGATTACTCTCCACTCGGAGTGTTTTTGAAACTTAGGTGAGTACGGGGTCGCAGCTAAGCCCTCGATGGGAGGATCTCTCTCCACTCGGAGTGGTTTTTTAAGTTAGGCGAAATAGGTTCACAACTAAGCCCCCGGGTGGGAGGATTTCTATCCACTCGGAGTATTTTTTGAAACTTAGGCGAGTACGGGGTCACAGCTAAGCCTCCGAGTGGGAGGATTGCTCTCCACTCGTAGTATTTTTTGAAACTTGGGCGAGTACGGGGTCGCAGCTAAGCCCCCGAGTTGGAGGATCGCACTCCACTCGGAGTATTTTTTCAAACTTAGGCGACTACGGGGTCGCAGCTAAGCCCCGAGTGGGAGGATCACTCTCTACTCGGAGTGCTTTTTTAACTTAGGCTAAACAGGTTCGCAGCTATTACTTGGAGGGTCTTGAGTTGTTGATGCTGAAGCTGGGCCGTACCAGGACGACGATGGAGGCACGTCGTGGGCCGCAGGCTGGCAAGTCTGGGTACCCCCATTCCCAGAACGCCGACAAGCCCCGGGGCCCAAGGTGCGCTCGGACTTGGCTTCGAGGCGAAGCCAAAGGGCAAGTGCGGAGCACCGCGAGCCCTAACAGCCTGCAGCCTTGGTCGACGCGTGGCGATTGATGGGACATGGGCGTCTCCGCTTCCCCATGCTGCCTCGGCAACCGTTTGATTTGACAAGAGCCTGCTGCATGTAGAGAAAGATCATCATTGCGTGAGGCCGGCGGTTGGCCTCCCTCCGGCTATAAATGAGCCGAGCGGCAAAGCCCCCTTGCTCATCTCCATCTTCTCGCCCCCGCTCCTTCTTCTTCGTCGTCTTGCCGTTTTGTTGTAGCATCCATGGCGCCGATCAGGAGATTCTCTGCGGCAAAGAGGGGGAAAAACCCCTCGGGAGGAGCCCGGGCCACTTCCGCCAAAGAAGAGGTTTTGCCGCCCTCGTGACGTTGGCGAAGGGCGGGAGGTAACGCGGCCTTGGTACGAGTGGCCTCCGCTGGGCTTCCCGATCCCTCTGTATGCCCGCGCGCGAAGCTCTGGACAAGGCGGCGGAGCCTAGCACCGCGCGGGCCAAGGCCGCGATGGACAGGCTGAGGCTCCACGGTCAGCCGGCCCGCGAACCCACGCCGAGGGCACCTCGCGCAAGTTCATGGTGTGGGCGGCAGTGCCACCGCGCACGTGGATCCGGCTCCTGAGGTTCTTCGCCGAGGAGATGCCGTAGAGAGGGCCGCTTGAGCTGTGGTTGCAGCACGCCGGGTGCTGTAGCCTAGCCAAGGGCCGGAGGTCGAGGTCGTTCCCCCGGGCAACATCATCATGACCCGAGGATGGGGCGAGGTCGCCCGCGCGTGCCATCCTGAGGGGCCCCTCGCCATCCACTTTGAGTACGATGGCGCCGCCATGCTGTTCTTCAAGGTCTTCGACGAGGATGGCCGACGCCTGGAGTGTTGCTCCGGGAGAGGCAGTCCACGCGGCACGGCCACGAGCGTTGAACTCACCACTGGCCTCGCCGGTAGCTCCTCCAGCGGCAGCGATGACTCCCTGGAATCTAGCGACTCTCCCGAGCCCAGCGATTCTCCGGAGTCCAACGACGATAGCTATGTGCCGCCGAGCTCTCACCGCGCCCGGAGTGCGGCAGCGGCGTCCGCTCGGTGTCGTCGGTGATACCCAACGGCCGGGGTCCTTCGAGGTCTTCTTCTTTTGTTTCCCTGCGCGGAATTGTGACAAGCCCCGTCGGGGTATGTAAAAAACTGTAATGCTTTTGCTCCAATGTTATCATTCCTGGTATGATGTTGCAGTCGCATATCTTGCTCCGGCACGACTCCCCCTTTTCGTTCTCGCGGTATCTTAGTGCTCTACGCTGACAGGTCCCAGTCCCCAGGCAGGCTTCAGCCGTCGCTGGTATGCCAGGTCGCGATGTCGTGGTCAAGGCCAGGAGGTGAGCGGCCTGAGGTCCGGTAAGAGCTCCTGAGGCGCGATGCTCAAGAGGTCCCCTTTGGCGTGCAAGCAGCTCCCTGAAGGCCAAAAAGGGAAGTGGCATTGCCCGAGCGAGATTGCGAGAATCGAAATACCGGACGGTGAGGTTCACGCTGATATGTATGGGTGACTTGTCTTAGTAAGCCTGTGGTGATTCCTTTGTGCGGCGCCTGATTGTGCCTTAGTGGTGACTTAGTAAGCCTGTGGTGATTCCTTTGCGCGGCGCCTGATTGTGCCTTAGTGGTGACGCTTCTAGGTAGGGCTCATGATGGCCTCCCCTTTTCCCCGCTCATCTAGGTGCTCTACATCCTCGGGTCTCGGCCCACGAACGAGGCTCAGCCACCTGTGGTATGCCAGGGCACAATGCCATGGTCAAGGCCAGGGGGTGAGGGCTGGAGAGCCAGTAGGAGCTCCTGAGGTGCGATGCTCAGGAGCCCCCCCCCCTTAACGTGCAAGCAAATTCCATGAAAAAGGGACTGCCGGCAGGGCCGCATGTAGCTAGGCTCCGGAGGTTCCTGCGGGTTAGTCCAAGAGGAGAATATAACTCATAATCGCGTTTGCTGTCCTGCCGCTGATCTTTCCGCAAGAGGATGAAGGCACTGAGGATCTGGTGAGGTGACATGCGCGGGGCAGGCCACGAGCCAGAGCTCGACCTCTCAGGTTTGTCAGCGATGCAGGGACGGACCCGAGCACAAGCGTCGTGCCAGCATGTGTAGCCCCTGTTGCGGGATGAGCAAGAGGCCGGTCAGCAACGCGGGGAGGCCGCGAAGGGCTATAAAGCACCAGGCAAGTGGGTGATCATCATAAAGCAACTCATAATCAAAGGGTAGCGCTAGTTCTGATGGATGCAAAAGTGATACGTGCCGCAGGGACGGACCCACGTGGCTTGGGGATAGTGCAACCCGAGGGGCACCCCCAACTGAACAAACCAAAAAATGTCACCTGGCACCGTTGCTGAAGGGGTGTTGGAGTAGTCGGCGACGTGCGCTGCAGAAGTCACTCCTCACGAGCCCCCAGGTCCTGAACCTCACGAGGCTCTGGAGGCCCGTGAGGCTCTCGAGGATCCGTCGCCTCCTCCGATAGGATCGCCTAATGCCTGGCCTCATGAGATGCCAGGACGCCCCGCATGTGATGCTGGAACGTGATAGCCGCGTTCGACAAGCCAAAAGGCATGCGAACATAGGTACGAGGGGGTCCCTCGCACCGGCCGACGTGGGACAGACAGAAGAGCTCCTGAGACGCTGCTCGGTTGAGCCCTGGGATGTTGACGCAGAAGCGCAGCTCGCGGCCCTCGTCAGGGGCGGCAGCTGCAGTGGGTGGTGTGCGAAGGCGCTCGCCATGCATGGCTTGCGCCTCCTGAAGCTCCTTGATCGTCTTGGTGATGAACTCCTGAGCACCTGGCGCCTCGTGCCTTGTGCCCTCTTGGCGGTAGCACGCGCTGAAGCACGCCTCCACATGGTGCCCGAGCACCTCCCTCATGACATTGGCTAGGTCAGAGACCCTCCAGAGGAGAGCCCCCGAGCCCATCCTGAGAGGGGCACCTGGTGCGCCTTCCTATGCGAAGGAGGCAGGCGCCCCGTCGGTGGGTGCAGATCCTGAGGCACGGCCACCGGCTGCCCCATCCTCCTAAGGTCCATGGTGGAGTAGCTGCTTCTTCTTCTTGGGGACGGCCTCAGCAGGATAGACGGCGCCCTCGTCATCTGGGTTCTCGACCGCCGCAGCCTGGTAGGCGCGCTCGAGAGAGCACACCGCGTCCTTCTCCTCGCAAGCGACCCATGATGATGCCGTAGCTCCCTGGCATCTTGAGGATATTGTAACCATGATGGGTCACGGCCATGAACTTGGCCAGGGCCGGGTATCCGAGGATGGCATTGTACGGGAGGCGAATGTGGGTGTCGTCAAAGTCGATGAGCTCAGTGCGGCAGGTGTCGCGCTTCCCGAAGGTGACTGGGAGGCGGATCTGCCCTATCGGGGTGGTGGAGCCGTCGGTCACTCCTAAGAAGGGCTTGGTAGGCTGCAGCTGGCTGTGCGACACCTGGAGCCTGTCGAACGTCTCGACAGAGAGAACATTGAGCCCCGCACCGCCATCGATGAGTGCCTTGGTGATGAAGACGTTGTTGATGATGGGCGAGCAAAGCATCGAGAGGGCGCCGGCAGTGGCCGCACACTTGAGCTGGTGTGGAGAGTCGAAGGTGATGGCGTTCTTGGACCACCTGAGCGGACGTGTTGCCTCGAGCCCGGGGAGGGCCGCGTTCACCTCGCGAGCAAACTGCTTGAAGATGCGATGGGAGGCAGGGGCCTGAGCGCCGCCTAGGATTGAAGCAATGACACAAGGGTCTTGGAAGCCCCCAGCCCACTCGTCCTGGTGGTGGTCATCATTCCTTCTTGGTGGTGACGGCAGCGGAGGAAGACCAGTGTTGCCCTGAGGGCGGTCCTCGCGAGGCTTGTCCCTCCAGGGACCCTCGCGAGGCTGGCCCTGCCAGTGGTCCTCACGAGGCTGATCGCGCCATTCCTGGCGAGGGTCGCAGCCGCCCAGCGTCCTCCACCTCAGCCACCTCCACGGTTGTAGCCTCGGTCATTGCGCTCGGGGCGACGACCGACACGCCCTTTGCGGATGGCCCTGAGCTCCTGGCAGTCAATGGCGTTGTGGTTGTGCACGTTGTGGAAGACGCAGAACAGGCGGCTGCCCTTGGATGACTCTGGGTGATCGCAGCCGTGCTTCATCTCTGGTTCGGCCGCGAGCAAGGCCGGTCCCTTGCGCTTCACGTCCTTGGCCTTGGCCTTCTTATCTTCTGGGTCAACCTCCGGAAGTTCTAGAAGGGAGAGGCGACCTTCCTCAGCTCTCGCACACTTGGTTGCCATGTTGAACATCTCTAGAGCCGTGCACAGGTCCTCGTGTCTGGCGAGCTCCTCCTTCATCTTGACGTCATGGACGCCATCAGTGAATGCCGAGATGATGGCCTCATCCGACACATTGGGGATCTTGAGTCGAACATTGTTGAAGCGCTGGATGTACTTCTGTAAGGTCTCTCCTGGCTGTTGCTTGATGCGCCGCAGGTCACCCGCGGCTTGTGGACGGTCACGAGGGCCCTGGAAGTTGGTGACAAAATGCTCTCCCATCTCGTCCTAGGAGGAGATCGATCCCACGAGGAGGTTCAGGAGCCACGAGTGTGCTCCATCCTTGAGGGCCATGGGAAACCAGTTGGCCATGACCTTCTCATCGCCGTTGGCCGCCTCGATGCTCAGTTCGTAGAGCTGCAGGAACTCAGCAGGGTCGGGGGTGCCGTCATAGCATGGAGGCAGGTCGGGCTTGAACTTCCCTGGCCAGACGACGCTGTGCGGCTCCGGAGTGAATGTGCGGCATCCCGATGTGGTCACGGGAGCCTGCCGTAGAGGTGGAGCCTGGTCTTGGCGCTCGTGCACCACCGCCGCGGGCGGCGCACGGTCTTGACATGGCGGTGCTGGGAGCGCACGCGCCTCTCCTTGCGGCTGTGGCACCACCCGGCAGCTTGCCTCGTCGTGCGCGGGCGCCCTGCGCTACGAATCTCGCCGAGGGGCCTCCCGCCTTTGCTCGATGATGGCGTCCTGCCTGGGAGGTGGAGGAGGTGCTCCGTGAGGCACGTCACCCGCGGTAGGCGCCGGGCGAGGCAGCGAGCGAGACGGTGCAGAAGACTCTCCGGCGGCGCTGACGAGCTCGGCAATGCGGTCCAGCCAGTCTTCATAGAGGTCATCGACCGGGCGGTAGCACAGAAGCTCGCGTGCCACGACTAGTGCAGCCTGCGCGTTTGCCGGGCCGCGTCGAGCATGGGAAGACGAAGCAGCCAGAGCCAGCGACGGGGTAGCGGTGCGCCCGTCTCGCCGCATTGAGGGATGCAGCGACGAAGCCTGCTGCTCATGGCCCGCGGGGCTGGTGGCGGCATTCGCAACGGGCAACGGGGGACGGCGAGGGCGGCCCGGCGCTCGGCACGAGCTTAATGAGCGTCAGCCATGGGAGCGGTCAAGTGGTGGCGAATCGATTGGCGAAAGAGAGGCTCCGACGCAACCCTACCTTGGGCGCCAAATGGCGGATTTCGGGCTCCACAGACCCTTCAGAGGTTTGAACTCTGGGGTGAATGCGAAGAACTCAACCTCCCCAGTCTGCCTACTCGCCAATCTCACGGCCTAGCTCGACGAACAGGAAGAAAATGGGACACAACAGTTAACCAGGTTCGGGCTACCTTGCGGTGTAAAACCCTACTCCTGCTTTGTGGTGGATTGGGCTCGAGGGGCTGAGGATGAACTAGTACAGAGGAAGAACGACCTCAGGAGGTGTGTTCTTGAGATGGTGTGGGAGAGGATGATCTGAATGATCCATCCCCCTCTATGGTGGTGGCTAGGTCCTATTTATAGTGGCCTTGGTCCTCTTCCCAAATGATGGCGGGAAGGGATCCCACAACGGCCAAAATCAAAGGGAGGCAACCAGTACATGCTATCCTGACAAAAGTAGTCTTCGCCTGCAAAAGCTTCTGGTCGTGATGCTGTGGTGGGCTCGGAGGTGACCTCCGTCCTGCCATCCTAGCGGTCTTGGTCTTGTTGCACGGGAATGGAAACCTTTAGCTGATTCCTCGGGACTCCGCGCCTGCGCTTGCCTCTTTAGCACCAAAGAGGACACTGTTGTCCTGCGCCCGCTGGCGCCCGCCTGGCCTTCGTCGTCATGGTTCACGCCATCCGAACCTCGCGAGGTCAGGCTTGCATAGAAATCTCCGCCAGGAGCTAGCCTGGAGAGGCCACTCCTTATGGAGGTCTTGGTGTCGTCCGCCTCGCGAGGCTTGGCCCCTATTGAGGGTGAGTTGTTGATGCTGAAGCTGGGCCGTACCAGGCCATCGATGGAGCCACAGCGTGGGCTGCAGGCAGGCAAGTCTGGGTACCCCCGTTCCCAAAACGTTGACAGATGCACCCTCCCTGGACCCTCAAGGAAATGCAGCGGCTGGCGGGGTGCATGGCCTACCTGGGGCGCTTCATCTCCAAGATTGGTGAACACGCCTTACCGTTCTTCAAGCTGATGAAGTGGACGGGCTCCTTCGAGTGGACCCCTGAAGTAAACGTGGCCTTTGAAGACCTCAAGAGGTACATCACAAGCCCGCCCATCATGGTGGCGCCATGTTATCGCGAGCCTCTGGTCCTATACCTGGTGGCCACCCTGTAGATGGCCAGTTCTGTGCTCATTGCGGTGCGGGAAGAATGGTGTCGACGCCAAGGAAAAGCTCCCCGAGGCTCATGAGCCCTACGACCTTCCCAGGCCTTTTGGGCCTCGGGAGCTTCCGGAGCCTCAAGCCAGTGCTCCCGAGCCCTGCACACCCCTTCAAGAGCAAGCCCCCGCTGAAGCGACGCGCCTCATCGAGCACCCCGTGTACTTCGTTAGCACGTCGATGAGGGATGCGCGCACTATCCTATGCAACACAAACTCCTCCTTGCACTTCTGGTCGCCTCTAGGAAGCTGCACCATTACTTTCAAGGCCATAACGTCAAGGTCGTCTCCGCGTACCCCGTATAGAAAGTGCTGCACAGCCCTAACACTATGGGGCTGGTCGATGAACGGAGCGTCGAGCTACAGGCATTCCTGCTGGTGTTCTGACCACCATAGTTATCAAGGGAGAAGTACTAATGGATTTAAGGGAGGTGTAATCTTCGAATATGGAACAGTCGTAACTCCAAGGGTGAAATAAAGCTACACAAAAATGGAAGTGGGTCCATAACCCACGGGCCCATGATTTCTTAAGGATGCAGTCATAACCTTGTTGAAAGAAGAAATCTAGAAGAAACCATGATTTCATCACCAGACATTTCATAGGAGGTTACGCAAAAAATCAAGAGTTGTGAAAAAATGGCAGATGTTTTGTTGGCTTGTAGAACCGAAGGATTTACCCAAACCTAGTTCGAGGACAAGAAAAATTATGCAATGCTTGTGAGAATGCCCGAGTGTTAAATATAGGAGATCCTCTAAACCTTATATAGGGTTGATATGGGCGCGGAAAGGATTGATCACCATACCGACTTACTCTTATCATACGCTCTTCCTATTTGGAAAGGTAAATCTGAGTGACTTACCCATAGTAGAGAGACTACGGTGTCAAAAACCTTGTTTAAACCTTAGAATGGCAGGATGATGGAATCCTGTACAGGCAACCTTTCACTACTGCAAGATGCTGCTAACGCGACACTACGATCAGAGACCCTTTGATGAAACTGTGTGCGATGCATTAATAAAAAATGGTGATGTAAAAAACCGTCAAAAAGATGCAAAATGTTTGTGATGGCGGAGGCATCGAACACGGTTCAGATTTTAGTTGCGTGTGTGATGCGGGGCATACAGTTGATCCATACAAATTGTTGGCGATGAGACCGAACAACAGAAACAGGTAACCATATCAAGGTGTGTGCGATATACGGCATAAGTTCACTCGGATTAACTGTTTGTGATTAGGCAACACAACAAAAATGGTCAGCCAGATCAAGGTGTGTGTGATATACGGCATACGGTTCACTCGGACGAACTGTTTTCGATTAGGGAACAAAACAGAAACGGTTCAACTTAACAAGATGTGCGTGATATGCGGCATACAGTTCACATAGATGAACTGTTTGCAATGAGCCAAAAGAACACAAAATATTCGTGTAAACAAGATGTGTGTGATATGCGGCAAACAGCCCACTCGGATGAACTGTTTGCGATGAGAAATTATAACACAGACGGTTACTACAGTTAATTTGTGTGTGATTCTGTGTGTACAAAAAACTTTGAAAAATGCAAACTAGTTGCTTGCGGTGGCTAGGAGTATCACACATGATGCATCTGCGAGTACTCGTGTGCGATGATTAGTAAGTTACACATACATTTCCTTATGTTAACACGTGTGTGATAGATAACACGTGGCACTGCATACGGTATTCGGGTTGTGTGCTCCACTTAGTCTTCCCGCGCTCCACATGTTGGAAATATGCCCTAGAGGCAATAATAAAATGGTTATTATTGTATTTCCTTGTTCATGATAATTGTCTATTGTTCATGCTATAATTGTATTAACTGGAAACCGTAATACATGTGTGAATACATAGACCACAACATGTCCCTAGTAAGCCTCTAGTTGACTAGCTCGTTGATCAATAGATGGTTATGGTTTCCTGACCATGGACATTGGATGTCATTGATAACGGTATCACATCATTAGGAGAATGATGTGATGGACAAGACCCAATCCTAAGCATAGCACAAGATCGTGTAGTTCGTTTGCTAAGAGCTTTTCTAATGTCAAGTATCGTTTCCTTAGACCATGAGATTGTGCAACTCCCGGATACTGTAGGAATGCTTTGGGTGTACCAAACGTCACAACGTAACTGGGTGGCTATAAAGGTGCACTACAGGTATCTCCGAAAGTGTCTGTTGGGTTGGCACGAATCGAGACTGGGATTTGTCACTCCGTATGACGGAGAGGTATCTCTGGGCCCACTCGGTAATGCATCATCATAATGAGCTCAATGTGACTAATGAGTTAGCCACAGGATCATGCGTTACGGAACGAGTAAAGTGACTTGCCGGTAACGAGATTGAACGAGGTATTGGGATACCGACGATCGAATCTCGGGCAAGTAACATACCGATTGACAAAGGGAATTGTATACGGGATTGATTGAATCCCCGACATCGTGGTTCATCCGATGAGATCATCGTGGAACATGTGGGAGCCAATATGGGTATCCAGATCCCGCTATTGGTTATTGGCCGGAGAGGTGTCTCGGTCATGTCTGCATGGTTCCCGAACCCGTAGGGTCTGCACACTTAAGGTTCGGTGACGCTAGAGTTGTTATGGGAAATAGTATGTGGTTACCGAAGGTTGTTCGGAGTCCCGGATAGGATCCCGGACATGACGAGGAGTTCCGGAATGGTCCGGAGGTAAAGATTTATATATGGGAAGTCATCATACGGTCACCGGAAGTATTCGGGGGTATGCCGGTATTGTACCGGGGCCAACGAAAGGGTTCCAGGGGTCCACCGGGAGGGTCCACCTACCCCGGAGGGCCTTATGGGCTGTAGGTGGATGGGAACCAGCCCCTAAGTGGGCTGGGCACCAACCTCCCCCTAGGGCCCATGCGCCTAGGGTTGGGGGAAACCCTGGAGGGGGCGCCCCCCTTGACTTGGGGGGCAAGCCACCCTCCCTGGCCGCCGCCCCTCCCACCAGATGGGATCTAAGGGGCCGGCCCCCCTCTCCCTTGCCCCTATATATAGTGGAGGGGTGGGAGGGCAGCCGCACCCCTGGCCTGGCGCAGCCCTCTCCTCCTCCAACTCCTCCTCCTCCTCCTCCTCCTCCTCCGTAGTGCTTAGCGAAGCTCTGCCGGAGAACCACGAGCTCCATTGCCACCACGCCGTCGTGCTGCTGGAGTTCTCCCTCAACTTCTCCTCTCCCCTTCCTGGATCAAGAAGCAGGAGACGTCCCTGGGCTGTACGTGTGTTGAACGCGGAGGCGCCGTCCGTTCGGCGCTAGATCGGATCTTCCGCGATTTGAATCGCTGCGAGTATGACTCCATCAACCGCGTTCTTGTAACGCTTCCGCTTAGCGATCTTCAAGGGTATGAAGATGCACTCCCTCTCTCTCGTTGCTAGCATCTCCTAGATTGATCTTGGTGACACGTAGGAAAATTTTGAATTATTGCTACGTTCCCCAACACCACATGGGTGAATTGTAAAATTCCCGCCTCTTCCCTCATCGGTTTCCCGCCACCAGCTAATGGCTTGCTGCATATAACCCAGGCGGCAACGCACCATCGCCACACTGTGCACAGATCTAGTCCTCACCCATCTACCATTAGTTATTCCAACCATGCCAGGAAACGACCAAAGCTTCAACATCGACCCCTACCGGTGTTACATCTTCGGCGGGGAGAACGAGCCGGAGCAGGTCGGGTAGCAAGAACTTCGTCGGTCGGTGCAGGCACCATGGCCCATCAGCAGCGATATCGGCGTGACAATCCTTGGGCGCACAATCAACATATTTGCAGAGGAAGTGTGATGAGCAGTTTGCCATCTACCGTGCAAAAGATCCAGAGTTGCTCGGCGGCATGATCGATGACCCACCCGAAGAGCCGCCGTCACCAGTGCTCATCTAGAGCCTGATGCCTCGCAAGGAATACGCAAAGGACCTCTGTGATTTAGTCAAGACACAGCCAGCCTGCAGCTTCATCATTGCCGGTGGCGGCCGTGTCAACCTCGATCTCGATGATGTGGTGGCCAGGCTCGAGTGCATCCTTGGTGGACTTGACGTCACTCGTCGTATTATCCGTTGCCATTTTATTTGTCATCGTATTATCCGTTGCCATTTTATTTGTCATCGTAATATCCGTTGCCCTATGTGGCATTTTAAATTAGGCCGAAATACTAATTGAAAACACGAACAAAGAAAATGCTAACGTTGAGCGGGGCCATGTGATCACAAGCAAACACCCTCCGTCCAGGTGCTTTAATTAACCGCGTGTTAAACAGCGGCTCAGCCGCCATTAATGGAGAAGTTGTGAGCGAGGCGGGCGGCTGGTGAATGGAGGTCAAAGAGCTCTCTTCCCGGTGAGAATGGGCGGCCTTGCTGCTCGCACGTGTTCCGTCGAGCCTGCGAGGTGGACAGGACGCACGTGTCTCGTCGAGCCTGCGCGGCAGAAGGCTCGCACGCATCACGTCGAGCCTGCACCACGGACTTCTCGCGCTCGTCCCGTCTAATCAAACAGTTGCACACACGCCACCAAGTATGGTTAAATTTTGGCACAAAATACAAAGATGACCAACGAACGAGGACGGAGGTAGTACTATCCCATAAGAAAAGAGGGATGTGTGGCCGCACTTTAATGGTTACGGGAACACACGGTTCATATAGTACAACCGTTTGCAATATTACCTTGTTAGCTATTTGTTTCAAAAGGACTTCGTTGGCTATTAATGTGTGCGCCTTTGTCTCAAACTGGACGATTTTTTTACCACGACATATATGTGCCATGTCATGAAACCATGCCAAGTTTCATGTTTTTTGGGTGAGTTTTCTTTTTAGTCGGATTTAAAAACTAATATTATCAATGTTTGAGGACGACGAGACATTTGTAATTCACTCCCATTCCTTCAATGAGACCTAAACATGCACCCAATGACACATGTACGATTTTCCACCCATTTTCCTTCACTGCAGCATGTGCTTGTAGTTAAAATTTGAATTTGCCTAGAAAACTCAATTAATATATAAAATAGCCAAACTTACCCTGAACAGTTTCAAATTTCAGCACGACACTCTCGTTCTTCTATGTTGCCTGTAGAGAACAAATTTCAAGGTGAGAAGAGGCAGCGATTATCGTTTCGCTCACAAGAGGGGCATGTTTCCCTACCAGAACCACGAGGGTTGCGAGAAGCTTCGGTTTGTAAGAGTCTTGTAATATAGCTTGGCCCAAATTGGACAATTTTTTACCACGCCATATATGTGCCATGTAGTGACACCATGCCAAGTTTCATGATTTTTCATTGAGTTTTGGATTTACGGAGATTTAGAAACCGAGATTCGCAATGTTTGAGGCCGAGCCAGGGCGCCGACACGGTTGAATTCATTCGCATACCTTCCATGGGACCTAAACATGCACCCCACGTGATTTTTCTAGCCATTTTGGTGCACTGGAGCATGTATTTGTAGTTAAGATTTGAATTATGGACATTAAATGCCTAGAAAACTCAATTAATGAATAAAAAAGGTCAAATGGACCCTGAATAATCTCAAAGTTCAGCGCGAATCTCCCGTTGTTCCATGTTGCATGCAAAAGAACATACAAGGCTAGAAGACGGAGCGATTATCGTTTCGCCCACAAGGCGACACGTTTCCCTATCGAAACCACAAGGGTTCTTGTGACAGGCTCCGGTTTGTAAGAGGTTTGTAGTAAAGCTTGGCCCAAATTGGACAAAGTTTTTACCACGACATATATGTGCCATGACGTGACACCATGCTAACTTTCATGACTTTCTGTTGAGTTTTGGATTTATGGGGATTTAAAAACCGAGATTCCAAATGTTTGAGGATGAGCCAGGACGCCGGTACGGTTGTAATTCATTCCCATTCCTTGCATGGCACCTAAACATGCACCAAAGGACACATGTGTGATTTTTTTACCCATTTTGGTGAACTGGAGCATGTATTTGTAGTTTAGATTTAAATTATGGACATTAAATGCCTAGGAAACTCAATTAATGTATGAAAAGGCCAAACGAACCCTGAATAATTTTAAATTTCAGCACGGATATCCTGTCGTTCCATGTTGCCTGTAGAAGAAAATACAAGGTGAAAAGAGGCAGTGATTATCGTTTCGCCCACAAGGAGGACACGTTTACCTATTGGAACCACGAGGCTTCTTGAGAGAAGCTCCGGTTTGTAAGAGGCTTGCAATAAAACTTGCCCCAAAATGGACAACTTTTTTTCCTCGACATATATGTGCCATGTTGTGACACCATGCCAAGTTTCATGATTTTTGGGTGAGAAAACCGAGATTGTCACGAAATGTTTTCAGATAGCACACGGTTCACTCACGAAAGCCATGTGCCTACCAAACCGTGGCCGCTGCCCCCCTGCTGCGCGCGTGATCTGAGTCATGTGTTCTGATTGGCCAGAACTCAAACCACACGGATCGTACGTCTGCACCGCTGGATGCTCCCAGAACGAACGACAATCCTCATCCCTTTCAACAGCACATGCAGTTCCGTTGTGATTTTATTTATATGGGTAATCACTGTGTGCATGCGTTGTGCTATCTTATGCTTCCTTCTTAACTAAGTTTTCCATATTAATGTTGTTACATATCCAAACATGCTACCGTTTCCCGCCACTCCTCCCATCGGTTTCCCGCCTCGTCTTCCATCGGTTTCCCGCTGCTAGTGTCAGTGCTCATAGAAGGCTAGGCGGCGACACACCGGCCATGTAAATATTGCACACAGTTTCTAAAAGCACAAGTGTCTGTGATAGTAGGGAGTAGGTTCCATAGGGTGACCAGCGTGAAACGCCTTAAAGGCAGGGAGGCAATTCCTATCAGCAAGGGCCGGCTTCCCATCCTCTAGCCTAGTCAAATAGAACACATAAGTTAAGCGTGCTCGGGCTGGAGTAGTCTAAGGATGGATGACCCAGTGGGAAGTTGCATATCTCAAGCTTCATTTTAAGCGCTATGATACGGTCATTATAGACATTTATCATCTAATGTCTCTATAGTGACCTGTCATGACGATTATATAAACCTTGGGATCCTTGTTTTTCTACTTTGTAGAATATGGTTTTTATTGGTTATTTTTTGTTCTAAAAAATCAAAGAATGATCGACATCTGTAGGCCCACACAAATTATTCCTTTGACTCAACGCACGAGAAGGGTTTACTTTCAGCACATGCGCTGGACGACACCCGACCCCTACCCACACACACACCTCGAAGTTGCGTTCCTGACATCGTACGTCTTTAACCTGACCACGGGGGTATGATGTTCAGTTTGTAATGTTACTGATGTAGTTGGTGCCCCATCAAACTTGTGCTTTCGGAATATGAACAAATCACACACCAGACCCATACTTTTTTTGGGCCGCATGCAGGGTATAGGGGGCCGGGTGTTCTGATCGAGCATGTCTCTCTTGTGCGGTTTATAGACATCGCACGTATCTGTGGGTTCCCCCGAGGTATATATATATATATATATATATATATATATATACATTTTATGTATGTTTTACAATATGTTTTTACATTTGTAATTTTATGTAATATAAAATATTTTTTACGGCGAGTACATATTTTCTTACGTTCTTTTTTTATGTATGAAATAAGACAAAATTTACAAAACGTAAAAATATGATACATTGATGTAAAAATAGAGAGGGGGTGAAGAATAACTATTCCTCACCCAAGGTGACGAATAGCGCACTATTCTAATTCGAGGATTAGAATAGTTATTCCGATAACTCCTCCCTTATATAGGCGCGATGGGATCCTTCCGAAACTCCCGAACCGGTGGAAAGAGAAAAAAACGGCCACCCACCTACTCACCCACGATCTCTTCCCTTCCCTAATCTCCCGACTCCCTCTCCCCCGTGCTTCCCGTCGGTCCCCTCCACCTGCTTCCACTACGTCGCCGTCAACCGGCGCCGCCGCCCCCGATCTGCCCCCAACCGGGGCCGCCGCCCCCGCCCTGCCCTCAACAGTCGTCGCCGCCCCCTCCCTGCCCCTAACCGCGCTCGTCACCATCGGTTGCCCGCATCCCCGCCGCCGGGCCCTGCTACCTCCGCCTCCTCCCAGTGGTGCTCCTCCATGGACGGAGCACCTCGATCTGGTGATGCCACGGACCACCGGAGCTCGCGCCTTGCCCTGCCGCCTTGGCTGCCACATCCACTGGCGCCCACCGGCCAGACATGGTGTCCGCCGCCTCCTCCACGCAGCAAAACCGTCCCATCCTCCTCGATGCGAAGGGAAGAAGATCCCAACTCCGGCGAGCCTAGAACATGACTTTCCCCATTGCGCGGGTCTCAACTGCAACAAGTTTCTCTATCTTCGTTCTCTGGATCTGAACCTCCCACTATCTAGTATCTTATTTAGTTTTTGATTTTTTGTAGATGCAATGCTGTTTTTCATCCTCTCTCTTTTCACTCTCTCTATCTATGAGGCAGCACGCATGTGATGGCAGTTGGGTGAAAAATGGCAAAATATGACAGAAATGTAGATCATTTGTGTTCAAAATAATTTGTGAAGGCAGTTGAGCAATTCACTTGTTGTCAAAATTCTGTATCCAATATTTTGGGGCCTCATGACGCCCAGTAGTTTACATTATTCATCGATGCACCGCTTTTCTCTAGAGCAGAAAGACAGAAGTTCATCCTGACAGCCTATATGGTTCAATGTGTATATTAAATGAAGGAAGAAAGCAATAGTAGGTGTCCAACAGCATCAGTGTGTGGCTGCCTATAATTCTTCTGTGTGCGCTCGCATGCTGTGCACATGAGCATTAGTACGAGGGAAAATGGAGACCGGCCAGGGCAATAAGTTCGAAAAAAATTGAGCAAGAAGTTCAAATAAAAAAAAGTACTTCAAAAACCTTGATAAAAAATGGTTTTTTAACGTTTGTAAAAAATCGGACAAGTCCAAATTAAAAAGAGGAACATTTCAAAAGAATTTATAAAAAAATTCCCCGTTATAAAAACTAGATGTCAAATTGCAATAAAAGGAACAACTAAAAAAGTTTTTAAAAAAATTCATGTTTCTCAAAAAACTAGAAGTTCAAATTTAAATAACAGAGCGGGAAAGTTGCGTGTTTTCAACAGCTTTCCATCGGTATATCATTTGCTTAATTCCGGTTAAGCGGTTGGGAAGTTAGGGCAAAAAACAGCACGTGAAAAAACAAAGGGAAGTTCAAACAGAACTGCTCGAGAAGTTCAACCTCTTCACGCAGTGCATTTTCGGAGACTCTGTTTTTGCGACGAAGGCAGAACGCATGATCTCAGAAGTTTAGATTGATAAATGCGAGAAGTTCACGTACTACATGGTGTGCATTTGTATTAAAAAAAGAATGAAATGTAAAGCCTAAAGTTTTGTTGCTAGAAGTTCAAGTGCTCGGCCCGAGAAAATTCAAAAATTCTTGTGAGATAGGTTGACCAAAAATACATGACAGAAGTTCAAGGTGAAAACAGCGGGACGTTCAACTACTACACGAAATGCGTTTCAGATGGGAATATAAGAATAGAAAACAAAAAGCTTACAAGGTTTGTTGCAAGAAGTTCACGCGCTCGTCCCGGTGAAGTTCAAGATCTATAGTGCGAGACGTCCAACCTTCAATTACATGTAAAAAACAAGCAAAAAAGATATTGTTTTTGCCATTTTTAGTACTGCTCTCAAACGACCAAAATTTGTAATGTCTGTCAACATGAAAAAGATGCTCCTATTCATAAGATTTCCAATAGTATATTATATGCTATATTCCGATGAATGGTTTAAAAGTTTTATATATACCGTTAAAAACACATTTTTACGCATTCAAAAAAATATTTTAAACCGTCGCGAGTTTGAAAAACTGATCAACACGAAAAAGTTGCGTGATTTCAACAGCTTTCCATCGGTATATCA
The DNA here is from genome assembly GCF_018294505.1 of Triticum aestivum. Classification (NCBI taxonomy): domain Eukaryota; kingdom Viridiplantae; phylum Streptophyta; class Magnoliopsida; order Poales; family Poaceae; genus Triticum; species Triticum aestivum. The sequence goes on along the minus strand of NC_057799.1, from coordinate 278,909,348 downwards.
TTTGCTTAATTTTGGTAAGTGGTTTGGGAGTTACGGGCAAAAAAAATCACGTCAGAAACAGAGTGAAGTTCAAACAGACATGCCCGAGAAGTTCTACTACTTCACGCAGTGCATTTCCATTCGCGATGAAGGCATGAATCATGATCTCGTCATTTTCTAATTTACTTCAAAACGGCAGGAATATCATTTGTGTAAATTCAAGTCCTTGGTCGGAGAAAGTTAAAAATATATTGTGAGAGAGGTTTGTACAAAAAGAATATCATTTGTGTAACACTGACGAAATGAATGAGAAAATTACAAACGAAAATACGTCACAGAAGTTCAACGTGAAAACAACACGAAGTTCGACTACTATAGTGAATGAATTTGAGAAGAAAAACTTTTAAAATTGTCGCGAGTATGAAAACACGATCAACACGGGAAAGTTGCGTGTTTACAGCAGCTTTCCATCGGTATATCACTTGCTCAATTCCGGTGAGTGGATGGAGAGCTACGAGCAGTGGATGGATATATACGAGCAAAAAAAGCACGTGAAAAACAGAGTGAAGTTCAAGTAGACATGCCGAGAAGTTCAGATTCTTCACGTGGTGCATTTTCGAATAATCTGTTTCGCGATAAAGGCAGAACGAATGATCTCGCCATTTTCAAAATTACTTGAAAACGGCTAGGAATCACAGAAAACCATCAACATGAAAAAGTTTCGTATTTTCCTTAGCTTTTCAACGGTATATTATTTGCCCCATTCCGATAAAGTTTGTAAAAATTACGGTGAAAATACATTTTTAGCCATTTTCAAAATTGACATAAAACTGTAAGGAGCTGGGAGAAACAATATATACCAAAAAGTTTCGCATTTCTTCAAGCTTTCCAACATCATATATTTTCTGCATTCGGACATACGGTTAAAAAATAGATCGAAAATACGAACTCGGTGGAACTTGTACCGTTTTCTAAATTACTCATAAACTGTTTAAAATTAGAAAAAACTTTCTACATAAAAAGTAGCGCATTTTCATAAGCTTTCCAACGCCATATCATTTGCCTCAATTAGATTAGCCGTTTAGAAATGACATCGAAAATACGAACTCGGCTGTTCGGTTTGCGAAATTTTATGATTTTCCAAATTACTCTTTAACCGTAGGGAATTAGAGAAAACTTTCAACATGTGGAAGGAGCGGTTTTGCAGCAGCTTTTCAGCGCCATATTATTTGCCTCATTCCGATAAACGGTTTAGAAATGCGATAGAAAATACGATTCACGTTTTTTGTATGAAGAAAAAAGGTTTTCAAACTGCTCTTAAAGCGCTTACATTTTGCCAAAAATTTAACTTGGGGCATGATACTGGTGTCCATAGCTTTCCAACGGTATATCGCAAGCCCCATTTGGGCAATGTTGGCGGAAGTTCAACCTAGCACTGGGAGAAGTTCAGGTCGAACAACTCAGGCAGTAAAATTGCAAAAAACGCAATTTCAACACGACCCGAGAGCAAAATCCGCCAACGAGCGAGATTCCTATTTAAAACCGGTATTTAGTTGCTAAAAAACGTTTCTAGATTACACTAACATCATATAGAACACGACTAACAAGAATAATTCGTGGGGGAAGCCACGGTTGCGAAGATAGCCCGAAGTTCGGGTTTGTACAGAGGGAAGTTCAGACGCGTTACTCAGGAAGTTCAGGCTGTGATCAGAATATTATTCTGATCCCGTGATCAGAATAGTGTTTATGTACAGCTGGTCTATTCTGCTAATATTAGCAGAATAACTATTCTGATAACACTTCCGCACTGCACGCTCAATGTAAGTGCACGTCATTGTTTGAACCAAGTGTGTTACAGTACTCAGGTGAGTGAACTTCTCGGCGTAAAAAAACTGCATGCTCTGTTTTTTTGGTACCTTTTTTGCTCTAGTTTTTTAACCGTTTATCGGAACGAGGCGTGTAATATACCGTTGAAAAGCTATGAATTAGGCGCTACTTTGCCATGTTGAACACTTTTCGAGATTCCTCACGGTTTAAGAGCAGTTTTAAAAATGGTGCGGCGTACGACGTGTGGCAGCGAGCTTTTTTCACGTTTTTTCTAAACCGCACGTCCGAATGATGCAAATGATACACCGTTGAAAAGATATCGTCGAGGCGCATCTTTTTCATATCTATTATTTTCTCTAATTCGTTACGGTTTAAGAGCAGCTTCAAATTTACTAAATCGTGGAATTTTCAAAAAAAATCAAATTTTCGGTACTGTTTTCGCTCTAGTTTTTGAACCGTTTGTCGAAATGAGGTGTGTGATACGCCATTGGAAAGCTACGGACAAGGCGCAACTTTCATATGTTGAAATGTTTTTGAGATTCCTTACGGTTTTAAGTTAATTTGGAAAATCATGCGGCGAACGACGAGTGGCAGCGGCCGTCTTTTCGTAAAAAATTTCAAACCGCTCTTCCGTAACGATGCAAATGATACATCATCGGAAAGATATCGACGAGGCGCAACTTTTTCATGTAGAACACGCTCTCTAATTCCTTACGGTTTAAGAGCAGTTTTAAAATTACTAAAATGCGGATACTCTGTTTTTTGAGACACCAAAACCGACGTGTGTACTGCATCAGACAGAAGAACGCACTGCTTCGGACAGAAAACTGCACTGCATCAGACAGTCAAGCGAACTTCATGATTTGTCTTATCGGGCATAAATTTTCTCAGATGAGCTTTTTTGTGAGTTTTTGTTGTCATTTTTTATGAACGACAAAAGAACGCACTGCTTCGGATGGAAAGCCGCACTGCATCAGACAGTCAAGCAAACTTCATAATTTGTCTTGTCGGGCGTAAATTTTCTCAGATGAGCTTTTTGTGAGTTTTTGTTATCATTTTTTTATGAAATACAGAAGAACGCACTGCTTCGGACGAAAAACCGCACTGCATCAAAGAGTCAAGCGAACTTAATGATTTTCTTGTCGGGCGTAAATTTTCTCAGATGAGCTTTTGTGAGTTTTTGTTGTCATTTTTTTATGAACGACAGAAGAACGCACTGCTTCGGACGAAAAACCACACTGCATCAGACAGTCAAGCAAACTTCATGATTTTTTTGGACGTAAATTTTCTCGAACGAGTTTTTGTTTCCTTCAAAAAAAATTATGGACGAGAGTGGACCGCAGAGACGAGTGCAAATCAACCTCAACATACATGGAAGTGAACGGCATTACTATTTTTTGTTTAGCTAATTTTTTTCACAGTTCCATGCTTTGTGCAAGTGAACATCATCACTCTCAAAAGTGAACCACATCCGAGGACCAAACGCACTGCACGTGGTGTTTGATGTAGTCGACTGAATTTTGATCCACACGAAAAAACTGCACTACATACAGAGGTTAATGAAACATCATTCTGTTTACACAAACAGTACACACGAGAACACACCAAATTCAGTACCCATGAGAGCACACCAAATTCAGTATACACCTGTTTTTATTCATCACACATGACCAACTGCACTGCAAGCCCACGTTTCTGAACTGCACAAGGTGCCCAAAACGAGCAGAAGGTTGGGGAGGATTGGAGATGGAGGGATCTCGGGAGCGGCGGCCGGCACCGACGCCCGCCACCATCGTTGAGTCGCAGCATCGGATGGCCCTCCGGTGGTGTCCGTCGCAACGATGGGGAGGGGATTCATGGATCCGTGCCCGGGGTCACTGGATCCAGCAGCGTGGATCTGGGGGCGGCGCGCCGCGAAGGCACGTTGCTGCAATCTGCACCGCAACGACAAAAATTGAACCACAAAAAACTGCAGTACACTGCTGGTTTGGTCGAGGTCGCGACGGGGAAATGGGTACCTCGGAGGCCGTAGGAGGGGAGGACCCGACGAGATCCTGCCGTCGTGGTGCTTATCGACGCAGTTAGGTAGCGGAGCGGTGGCTGTAGCGGTCAACTGTCGTGGGAAGCCAGCCCCCACCGCATCGATCTAGCCTCCCACCACCGGATCCCAGTCGAACGATTTGGATCCGGGGTCAGGGGAGGTTTGGCCGGCGCCGTAGGCCAGGCTGAGCTCGAGGAGGAACACGGCCCGCGCCGTCGCATCGAGGAAACCTGCCTGCTCCCTAGCGCGGGCGCCTCGCCTCTGTTTTAGGATGCGCGCGTCGCAGGGCAGGCACGGAAGGAGGATCCCGCTGGATCCGGCGGTCTCAGGGCCGGGGTAGGTGGCTGGGCAGGGGGCGGGAGCTGGTGTGGCGGCACGAGGAGGAGTCTTTTCAGTGGTGCCAGAAGGAGAAGGTGGAAGCAGCAGAAGGGAGTCACGGCGGGGCAGGGGCCGTTGACGCCGGCGAGCGCGTGGCGGGGCCGTGGCCATGGCTGGAGTGGGGCGAGGCTGCGGGTCGGAGGCGCGCGAGAAAGATGTGGGGAGCACAACAGGGGAAGCCTATGGCGGGGAGGAGGAGGAGGTGGGGCGGCGCCGAGCGGGAGGAGGAGGCGGGGCAGCACCTGGCCGGAGGAGGAGGAGGTGGGCCGGCGCCGGGCGGGAGGAGGAGGCGGGGCGGCTGGGATTTGGGTCGTGCGGGATGGGGATGGGTGGGTGGGTGGGCGGGCACTAGTGGGCGGTAGCCTTTTTTGTTTGTTTCGGTGCTAGACGCAGTGTTAGCAGAATAAGCTTTTTGTTATTAGAATAAGACTCTTAAGGGTGTTATCATAATAGACCCATCATATATATATGTATATGTATATATAGGGTGGCACTATTTTGATCGCAAGATCAGAATAACTATTTGGATCACGTCTGGCCTATATAGGGCCCGATGAGGATTTCCCGAATTCGCGAACCGGGCAGTGACAGTAAAAAAGAAGAAAGCCCACCCCACCTCGCGCTTCCCCCGATCCACCACCTTCCCCGATCCCCCACCTTCCCCGATCCCCCACATCTGCCACCTCCCGCCCCTAATGGCGACGCGCCCGCCGCCCCGTCCCCAACTGGCAGCTCCGCCGCTACCCCGCCACGCCCCAACTGGAGACACCGACGCCCCTAGATCCCACCGCTGTCGCCAACTGCGCTCATCGTCGGTGTTGTGGTCCCCATCTCCCCCCGCCGCCGCGCCCAGCCTCCCACGCGCTCGCCTCCTGCCTCTGCGCACCGCCGCCCTACCTCTCGCGCACCACCGTCCCCCATCCAGCCATCCCACGTGTCGCCGCTTCACCTCCATGCGCTGCTGCCTTCTTCCACCGCGGGGATGCCCTCCCTCTCCCGGAGAACCTCGAGGCGCCAGATCCGGTGAGGATTCTTCACTGCCCTCCACTCGCCGGCGACCACTAGTCCACGTGCGGGTTGGGTGCTATCCTGCAGCTGGAGGAGGCATCGACCTTCAGCTGCAGGAGGCCACGACCTGCAGCCGGCCGCGTGCCTTCCCCGAACTCCTCCTTCCTACCTACCGTCGTCGTTCTCCCACCCTGCCACGGTGACAACCGGCATGGATGGGCTCGCTGAGTTCCCTTGCTGATCGTGTGCCAACATGTTTTCAGCCAATACCACCTCCTGCCTCCGGCCACACAGCCGGCGGCGGCTCCCTTTCGCTGCAGCCGCTCGCGCTCCTCCGTGGAGGCTTCTCACTATCGCCACGCTGCACCCCCTGCCTCGGCTTCCCCGAGCACCAATCTGCCGCAAGCTGGCCATATGGTCGCCATCCCTCTCGTGTTTCCTGTTGTGGCTCCTATCAGCGACCTTCCCTGGCGAATCTCATCGACCTGCACAAGTCTCACCACTCCTCTGTCCAATGCTACAGGAGAACCGGGTCAGGGTGCAAAAAAAGCAGCGACGTTGATCTTCTCAGGAATAGGAAACTCTCTCTTTTTCTACTGATGGACACCATGCCTGATGCGAGCGATGACATTGGGCAGTCGCTGCTGTGGCTTGAGCAACCGTAAATGATGGTGGAGACAGAATCTGAAGTTAACTGAAGTCCAACTCTTGCGTTGGACAAGGTCCATCCAGTTCGTGGTTGACAAAGTTTGACCCTCCATGGCCGTGCCTGTTACTTTTAATACACAAAAATGAATGGTTGACGAGAAATACCTTCAAGGAAATTCAAACATTATGTCCAAAAAAGTTGAAGGTTAGAAAAAAGACAAAAAAGGCTGGGAAAAAGAGAGAAGAAAAATCGACATTAAAAAACAAGCCAAAATTATTTTACCATAAAAAGAGTTTGCCCTAAAAAATAAACTCTAGAAGTTCACAAAACCAAAAAAGCCAATAAGTTAAAAGACAAAACAATAGACACATTTTCCCATCTCTGAAAGTAAACCAAGAAGTTCAATTTTAAAATACATAGCAGGTCAATGTTTATAAAAACATCAGTAATTTTTGTAGCTAAAGAAAAGCAAGAAGTTCAAATAAGCGTAACACATTCCTTCAATGTTTTTTTGAGTACATGGTTTTACCGTTTCAAAAATTGGAAAAGAAAAGTATTACAAATTTAAAAATCCAATATTTGAAAACTAGAATCACTAGCTGAGATCCTCCCAAACTCGTTGAAAACAAAAAAAGAGACAATATTAAACTACCCAAACCCACCATACGACCCAACCGACGATGCACCCCAACTCCCGCACTATCCACTCTCGCCCCAACTTGCTATGATGCCGTAGCACCACGCCTAATCGGCGACACCCTCGCCGCCGCCCCGCGCCCAACCACCGATGACGGCAGCACCCATGCATACGCAAAAACAGGAGATGTAAAAGCAAAACGATCATTTCGGCAAAATTAAAAAAATCCAAAATAATCATTAGTTCAACTAGGGAAACCCAGGAAGTACGACGAACCAAAATAACAAAGTTCATATAAGCAAGTTAGGTTCAGAGGGACATCCCCTATCCCTCAAAGTTGAACATGACATGCTCTCTACAATTTAAAAAAATGTTTTTATGGCAGAAATATTCCTTAGCAGTACAAAAATTATAGAAAAAATTGGATTTTCCCTGTTCCTAGAAAAAAAACCTTAAGGTTCAAATTTAAATAAAAAAGTTCAATGTTTGTTACAAACCCAAGAAGGTCAAATTAATAAAATAGAGCAGTTCAAAGGTTTGTAAAAAATGAATTTTCCCCGTTTCAAAAAAGTATAGAAGTTCAAAGTTAAATAATGGAATGGTTCGATGTATATTACAAAACTAAGACTTTTCCGGTTACAAATGAATAACACCTAGAAGTTTAAATAAAAATGAAGTAGTTCAATGTGTATAAAAGAACTCGAAGTTTCCTCGTTACTAAAGAATAAAACCTAGAAGTGTAATTAATAATAAAAAACCACATCACCCCCAACCATCACCTAAATTCATGAATTTCATATTAAAGTAACGAAGTAGTTCGATGTATACGACAAAGAATAGTATGAAGTTCAATTTTAAAAAATAAAAAAGAAAAGTATGAAGTTCAATTTTAAAAAATTGTTCGATGCATATTTTTCTAAGAATAAAACTAAGAATTTCAAATTAAAATAATAGAGAAGATCGAAAGTAATAAAAAACTCATGTTTCTAATGGTATATCATTTGGGCATCTCCAACAAATGGGTGAGGAACTGCGGAAAAAATGTGACAGAAGTTCAAAGTGAAAACAACAGGAAGTTCAAATACTACACGGAAATGTGTTTGAGATGAGTATAAAAAGGTAAGAGTCGTTCAATGCCTATAAAAAACTCTGATTTTTTATCTTACTAAAGCGACACAGAGAGAAGTTCAAAGTGATAATAACAAGAAGCTCAGATATTATATGGTGTGTGTTTCACATGAGAAAAAAGAATAAAAAAGCAAAGTGAAAAAAATTGTTGCTAGAAGTTCAAGTGCTCGGCCTAGGAAGTTAAAAAATTGTGAGAGAGGTTCAACTTGTATTTACATGTTCGAAAAACAAAAAATATGTTGTTTTTGGTCTTTTAAAACAATTATATCAATTCGTTATAAAAGTTGAAACAAAATACTCTGCATAAAAATCGTTCCTCCTATTCAACATCTCTCCAAAGGGTATATTGTATGCTCTATTCCAAAATGAATGGTTAACACAAATTCGTGTATGTTGTTCGAAATAAGAGTTTAACCGTATTAGAGAAAGTTGTGTCTTTTCAATAGGTTTTTAATGGTATATCATTTGTGCAACTCTCGCAAAACGGGTGCGGAATTACAAATAAAAATGTGTACACAAGTTCAAAGTGAAAACAGTGAGCAGTTCAACTGCTACACGGGATGCGTTTCTGGTAAGAATAAAAGAATACAAAACTAAAAGCCTGAAACGGTTATTGCAATAAGTTCACGTGCTCCTCTCAGTGAAGTTCAAGATCTCTAGTGCGAGACGTCCGACCTTCAATTGCATGTAAAATACAGGCAAAAACGGCGTTGTTTTTGCCATTTTTAAAACTGCTCTCAAATGAGAACGAATCTATAACGCTTGTCTACATGAAAATGATGCTCCTATTTATAATCTTTCCAATGATATATTATATGCTACATTCTGATAAATGATTTAAAAGTTCTATGTATACCATTAAAAACACATTTTTACGCATTCAAAAAAATATTTTGAACCGTCGCGAGTATGAAAAAAATGATCAACACGAAAAGTTGTTGTTTTCAACATCTTTTCATCAGTATACCATTTTCTCAATTCCGATAAGTGGTTGGAGAGTTACGGGCAAAAAACAACACGTCAAAAACAGACTGAAGTTCAAACAGACATGCCCGAGAAGTTTAACTACTTCACGCAGTGCATTTCCTTTCGCGATGAAGGCAAAGATCATGATCTCTCCATTTTCTAAATAATTGAAAACGGCAGGAATATCATTTATGTAATTTCAAGTCCTCCGTCGGAGAAAGTTTAAAAAATTATTGTGAGAGTGGTTTGTACAAAATAATATCATTTGTGTAACACTAACGAATGGATGAGAAAATTACAAACGAAAAATACGTCACACAAGTTCAACGTAAAATTAGCAGGAAGTTCAACTACTACAGTGAATGAATTTTAGATGAAAAACTTTTAAAATGTCGCGAGTATGAAAAAACGATCAACACGAGAAAGTTGCGTGTTTACAGTAGCTTTCCACCGGTATATCACTTGCTCAATTCCGGTGAGTGTTCCGGTGAGTGGATGGAGATCTACGAGAAAAAAAGCACGTGAAAAACAGAGTGAAGTTCAAGTAAACATGTCGAGAAGTTCAAGTTCTTCACGTGGTGCATTTTTGAAGAATCTGTTTCGCGATAAAGGCAGAACGAATGATCCTGCCGTTTTCGAAATTACTTGAAAACGGCTAGGAATCAGAAAAACCATCAACATGAAAAAGTTTCGCATTTTTCGTAGCTTTTCAACGGTATATTATTTGCCCCATTCCGATAAAAGTTGTAAAACTTACAGCGAAAATACGTTTTTAGCCATTTTCAAAATTGACATAAAACCGTAATGAATTGGGAGAAATAATATATACCAAAAAGTTTCGCATTTCCTCAAACTTTCCAACGCCATATCACTTGCTGCATTCGGACATAAGGTTGGAAAAGTAGCTGAAAAATACAAACTCGGTGGAACTTGTACCGTTTTCTAAATTACTTTTAAACCGTTCAAAATTAGAAAAAACTTTCAACAAGAGAAAGTAGCACATTTTCATAAGCTTTCCAACGCCATATCATGTGCTACAATTGGATCAGCCGTTTAGAAATGACATCAAAAATACGAACTCGGCTATTCGGTTTGCGAATTTTTACGATTTTCCAAATTACTTTTTAACCATAAGGAATTAGAGAAAACTTTCAACATGTGAAAGGAGCGTTTTTATAGCAGCTTTCCAACGCCGTATTATTTGTCTAATTCCGATAAACGATATAGAAATGTGATCGAAAATATGATTCATGTTTTTTGTATGAAGAAAAAACGGTTTTCAAAACTGCTCTTAAACCGCTTACATTTTGCAAAAAATCAACTTGGGTCATGATACTGGTGTCCATAGCTTTCCAACGGTATATCAGAAGCCCCATTTGGACAATGTTGGCGGAAGTTCAACCTAGCACTGGGAGAAATTCAGGTCGAACAACTGAGGCAGTAAAATTGCAAAAAATGCAATTTCATCACAACCCGAGAGCAAAATCCGCCAACGAGCGAGATTCCTATTTAAAACGGGTATTTAGTTGCTAAAAAACCTTTCTAGATTACATTAACATCATATAGAACACAACTAACCAGAATAATTCACGTGGGGAGACACGGTTGCGAAGATAGCCTGAAGGTCGGGTTCGTACAAAGGGAAGTTCAGGCACGTTACTCAGGCAGCTCAGGTTGTGATCAGAATATTATTATGATCTCGTGATCAGAATAGTGTTCATGTATGTATGTATGTATGTATGTATGTATGTATGTATATATAAAGAGTCTTATTCTGATAACACCCACCTTATTCTGCACATCCACCACCAGATCGCCGCCGCCCCTCTCCTCCCAGCCTTCTTCCGCGGCAGCGGCCTGGGAGCGCCGCCACCCCTCTCCTCCCGGCCTTCTTCCACGGCAGCGGCCTGGGAGCGCCGCCGCCCCTCCAATCCTGTCCTTCTTCCGCAGCAGCGGCCTCGGAGCGCCGCCACCCCTCTCCTCCCAACCTTCTTCCGCGGCAGCAGCCTGGGAGCGATGCTGCCCCTCCCCTCCCCGCTATCTCCCGTGGAGGCGGCCTGGGTGCACCAACGCCCCTCCCCTCCCGGCCTTCTTCCGCGGTGGCTGCCGGCAGCGATGCTGCCCCTCTGCTCTCGGCGTTCTTCCACGGCAGCGGCAAGCAGCAACGCCGCCCGTCGCCTCTCGGCCTTCTTCCGCGGCAGCAACCGAGCAACACCTCCCCCGCTAGCATATCGGCCTTCTTCTGCGGCAGCAGCTCGGTAGCGCCACCGCCGAACTCCTCTGGGCCTTCAATAACTTGTACTTCATCAGATGTGGGTTGGTGCTGCCTCGACATCAAACCAATTCAAGCAAGGAGGACTGTGCGGAAGGTTTCTTCACCCACGACAACTTCTTGGATTAAGTCTGCAACGACCTTCAAAGCAAATCCTCCGTCTCCGCTCACCTTGAGCAACGTCTAGACAGCTCATGAACTATTGAAGGGCAAGTGGACTGCACAGGTGAATGCAAAAGTGATGCGGACGAAAGAGAAGGGAACTTCCTCATGCAAACGCAAGAAATCACTGCAACACGAGGTAAGTAGTACACTTCCTCAACCATCTTAGTTAACTTGTTCCAGACAAAGCAGTACACGCAGTACAGTACGCTTCCAAAAACTAAGCAGTGCGGTTACTTCAGTGCGATGGGAAAAAATGTAGTGCACTTGCTCGGTTATGCAGTACGCTTGCTCGGCTATGCAGTACGGTTGTACAGGTTCAATACGGACAACGATGCAGTGCGGTTACTTCAGTTTACCTTGCGGGGTGATGCAGTCAGCGTGCATTAGTGTGCGGTACCATTTGAAACACATTGCAGTTCGTATCATTTAGTTCATTTTGCCTCACAATACAACTCGACCAGTTTGTGCAGGAAATGACGTTCAGCAGATACAAAATGCCGCGCATAATTGACAACCCAGGGAACAACAACTTTCAGAAGAGTAAAGCTTCTTCTGAAAGAGACACTGGCCGGGTTACCCCTGAGATTCCTCGAGGATTCTTCACGACAACAAACAGGGTGCAATACTCTCCGGAAGAAGATTTTTTCCAGGGAGAAGAGGTAGTCGAGGATGATGACGATGTCACCTTCATCTGGGAGGGCACTCACCGACAGGATGATGAAGATGACGACGATGAAGTTGAGCCAATAACAGTTCTCAACCCAAAGTATAAGCATGAGTTCAGTACATTTGGACAGCATGTCCGAACAGACAATGATGATGTAGTTGAACATCATGTTGCAGCAGATGATGATTATGATGATGTGCCGCCGCTCCAAAATTTCAAACCAATCCAGTGAGACATCGCCACAACACTGGATTACCACCGCGTGCACCTACTGCACCACAACACAGAGCTCAGCGTCCACCCGCTGCACCGAAAAACAGAGCTCCAAGTAGACGTGCTTCATCAACTTCGACACTGCGACCACCAAGGGTGCCTCGGTCAGAAGTCAACGGGAGGTACAAATCCTCCTCACTATTGCCGCCGCGAGATCCTCAACTACACAGATCTTCTATAACTCCACTATGTCCAATACAACCCGGCGAGCTGCAAACACCATCGGGTGAACGACTCTACACACATGTAAGTTTTATGTCCTGAAAAATAATAATGTATGCAGTCCATTCAGATAACATTGCAGTGCACAATGATATTTCTTGTGAGGTTTGACCTAACACCTAATACAGTTGATTCTTCTGAAAACTTAGGAACATTGCAATGCTTTATTAAAATCGTATGCACTCCTCGTATTTAAAACAAAGTAGAACAATTTATCTCATCGAGTATTGCACTTAATGCATGATAAAAACATGCCGCTGAACCTCATACCTGCCGCTGGAATGAAGTTCACCACATACAACAAGGCATGGGACTTTTACAACAATTATGCAAGATATGCAGGGTTTGGCATACGCAAGAGGGCAAAACACAAGACAAATGCCTACATTGTCTGCTCAAGAGAAGGGACGCACAAGCAGACTGTGTCAGATTATGACCGGAAACATGAGAAGACATAAAAAAGGATTGACTGCAAGGCAAAAGTTAGAGTCAAAAAGAGGAAGGATGGCAAATTTGTGATATAAATGGTTGAACTCAACCACAATCACAAGATGCTGGAAAGCCCCGGGATGCTTTTGCACATGCGATCGCACAAAAGAGATGATCCTTTGATTGACCAGTTAGTGAAAGACATGCAGCTGCACAACCACACACACGCTCAGATGATGTCAACGTTGTCGCATATGTCCGGTGGTTTGCAGTACATGGGACATACTAGCCGCGACTGGGTAAGCAAGTAAGCAGATCACAGAGCATATCACTTGAGCATTATGTCGGTAATTATTTCCTGTTTGATGAGATGAGTTTGCATTGCGTTTGAAATGTAGGAAACAGAAGTTTGCCAGAGAAGAGTCCCAAGATGACGTCAAGAAACTTCTGGATTTATTCGAGAAGATGCAGAAGATAAACCCAGAGTTCTTCTATGATTATGACGTTGATGTAGATAACCATGTAAGAAATGTCTTTTGGGCCAACGCAAGTTGCAAAGGACCCTATGAAGATATTGGAGACTGCGTTACATTTGACACGACATATAAAACTAACAAATTCCACATGCCGCTAGGAGTCTTCGTGGGAGTGAACCATCATCTACAGAGCACCATATTTTCTATTGCCCTTGTGCGAGATGAAACAATACCTTCGTTCGAGTGGGTTTTCAAAACATTTTTAAGGTGTATGAACAACAAGCCACCAATCTGCATGCTCACAAGTACCAAAAAACCCGTATACTTACGTTCGTTTGGTACACTTATATTTCTTCCGTCTATCTTACACACAACAACATAATAAAAAACACTATTTGCGCCTTCTCAGACCAGTGTTCTTCGATGAAGGCAGCATTAAAAACTATCCTCCCAGATACACTACATAAGTTGCGTCGGTGGCATATCATGAAGAAGTACAAAGACCACCTGGCCTTGCTGTATAAGGCGCACGAGAAACTCAAGGATGACCTCAATGCGGTGCTGAACCACCCACTAATGTCGTCAGAATTTGAACGGGCATGGAAGGACCTCATTCAAAAATACAACTTGCAAAACGACGAAGTGATGAATTCGTTGTGGGATGACAGGCACGAGTGGATCTCGGCTTACTACAAGGAAATTTTCTGTGCTCAGATGACTTCCACGCAGAGAAGCGAGAGCATGAACCGCATATTGAAGAAAAACTTTGTCAAAGAGAAGCATGATCTCCATCTGTTTGCTCAGTAGGTGGACAAGTGCATTCAGACCAGGAAGGTCGTCGAGCACGCAGAGACAGTAGCAAATGAGGTAAACAAAATGTCCATCAAAAACTGCTAAATATAACTACAAAAACAAACAAAATTTTCATTTCTCTAGTTCGTAACACTGCATTGCTAAGCATGCAGTCAGAGGTAAAGACAACAACCCAGTTTGGGTTCGAAGTTCAGCTATCAAAAGTGTATACAAGGGTTGTGTTTGCAGATTTCAAAGAAACACTCTACCGTAGCACTACATTCAGAGCAGAACGGTGCCCTGGGAACCCGACAAAGTATCTCGTACACCACTACAACGGTCGGATGCGTTTGACTAGGCAAGGCATAATTTCCAAGTGGTCACCGATGAAGAGAAAGGTGTCTGTGAATGTGAGTGCAAACTCTGGACACACACAGGTGTGACTCGCTAGCAAAAAATCCTAATTTCTGACAGTCATGCACGAAAGCTCACTTACTGAACTTTTAAAGTCCAAATGCATGAGTAATTCACAAAACCAAGTGAAGTTTATGTGTTTATTAATTTCATGCAGTTCACTTACAAAACAAAGAAATCATGTGTTTTCTGCAGGGCTCTTTTGCGTCCATGTGTTATGCATGCTTTCTCATTTGAGATTACCCAAGATTCCTAAGGTGTACATCATTAAAAGATACACCCAGAACGCAAGATCAAATGCAACGTTTGATAGAAGAGACTATGAACAAACAGCACCAGATGGAAGCTTGCCTTTTTGCCGTAGAAAATTGCTGACAGAAATAGCAATGGACCTTGCAAACAGAGCGACAAGGTCCGACGCTGGGTGCCACAGAGCGTTGTCTGGTATGAGGGCACTGATCGAGGAAGTTGATGTGCTCAACGAAGAAGAAGAAGAAGAAGCAAAACTAAAGCAAGCAGAGAAATCCCAGCATGACAATAATGCCGAACAAGTAGAAAATACCGAACACAGTGCAACTGGTGCTATAAAAAACAAATAATTCTTCCACCTCCTGTTTCAAACACAATAGGAAGGAAGAAAGGGGGCGATGCAACCCAGAAAAAGGTTGCATGCAAGGAGAAAAATGATGAAAAAAACAGTAAGCCACAGCCTGAGCTGGACAGTGATGGTCACCCATTGGGAATAAGAAGGTGCAAGACATGTAATCAAATTAGCGGCCACAATTCCAGGACATGTACAAAAAGACATGAACAAGAAAACCGAGGACATGGCGATGCACTACCAAACAGAAATTCCACTCATAGCACTAAGAAATGGACGAAACCGAGACGTTGCAGTATCTGCAAAAAGAGGAAGAGACACAATTCAAGAACCTGACCCAAAAGAACAAGATCAGAAAACGAGGAAGACGAAGAAGATGAAATCACAGAAGAAGATGGTGACACAATTGAAGAATAAATGGCTTATGAAGAAGCAGATGAAGAAGAGGCGGAGGAAGAAGAAGAGAGCGAAGAGGACGAAGAACATGAAGAAACTGAAGAAAGAGAGGCTTATGAAGAAGCAGATGAAGAAGAGAAGGAAGAGGAAGAAGAGAGTGAAGAGGACGAAGAACACAATGAAACAATGCCCACAAGACCACCAAACAAAAGACGAAAAACACAAGGGAATGTTGCTGTACAGAAACAACCGAGAACGACATCGCATACAAAAAATAGGTAGGAGCACGAAAGGATGCAGTTCACAGCGTTGGAAAACAAAATCCACCATCAACCAACACGTGAGGAGCAAAGAAGGATGCCGTTGACAGCGCTGGAAAACAAAAGCCGCCATCAACCAGTACGCGAGGAGCAAAGAAGGATGCAGTTCACATTGCTGGAAAACAAAAGCCGCCATCAACCAGCACGTGAGGAGCTACAAACACAACTGTGCAAAGACAAGAACCAGCAACACCACCACGGAAAACAAAAGAAAGTGCGACATTAGACACGCTCCAGTCACCGCGAAGAAGCAGCAGGTTAACGACCAAATAGATGAAGTTCAATAAATTAATCATATACATAGCAGTTTGCTTATCTGTACGACTTATGTATCAGTTTAAATTTCGTGTAAACACGAATTTTCTGCTGACTATGAGTTCTTCAACTAAACCATATCAAGAGAAATGATGTATAGAGTAAACCATATATATATAGCAGTATAGAGTAAACATTGACACATTGTGATCCACAACGCATGAAAAAAATGCAGTTAGCTCATGGGCAGCACGAAGTTCTGACTTATAATTCAAGCGGTTCAGATCACAAAAGTACTTATTACAAAACACATCAAAAGATGAAGCATTCGATACACAAAAGTACTTATTACAAAATCAACCTCATAACCTTAACCAATCACGTCAAACATGATTCTAACCATACGATCCTCGAGTTCAAAGAAGTTGAGGACATTAACTTGCTCAGACTTCAGGCCACTATCAATGATAAATTCCTTCCAGCCTTTCTTTAGATACAGTCGTCCGTCAACGCCTACATGGTACTTGGCTAGTTTCAGGTGTCCATTGCCAAGAACAACTTGGAGAATTCCCTTCTTCTTGAGCCGGAGATACCTAACAGCTCGTTGGGAGATTTTCTGCAAAACATAATAAAACTGTTTGGCGACGATACTAGTAGTACAATTCTCATATTTTGCACAGAGCAGTAAAAACCTACACACAGTACAGACACGAGCTAGATGAAGTGCACAACAGTCTAACAAGCAGTACAGATAAAACACAATCTAATATGCAGTACGGAACTTGCAAACATGCAGTACGCTTCTAACTATCATGCAGTTCTTGAGACTAGCTGCATGTAGTACACACCGTACAAGCGGGGAAAATTGTGGAAACTAGTAGTTCACATATTGTAACCATGCAAACTAAAACACAAGCTCCATGCACACAAGAAAAAATAAAAACGATATAAGTACACAGTGCAATACACTTCAATAAAACAAAATAAGTGCGTTCCTAAAATACTTGAAGTTCAGACTAGTATGGAATTATACAAAAAAATAGAAAACACAAAGAAAAAATCAGATCAAGCGAAAAATACCATCTTGTAATGAGTCTCCATGTCTGTTGGCATAAGCTGATGGACAAAAGGACTTGTGCAGCCAAGGCCACGACGAAGCAAGGCGGAATAGAACGCAATAATGTTGATGTGGCCCATATCCAATCCTTTCGTGAATATTGTGCCATATGCAAGCTGCTCCGCTCGCCCAGCTCGGGATAAGACCTTGCCCCCACGACGAGCACGACGGGCCTGCGAGCAAGCTGAGCAATCGCAGTGCGTCGGCACACCACAACCATGGACACAACAGTAGAGATTCGCACAGGGGCCTGGAGCCATCGCAAACCTAGAAAATGGAAAAAAATAAAAAGAGAGGCTGGAGAAAGGAGAGAATTTGCGGCTAGAGGAGAAATGAACTGCAAAGGAAGGGTAGAAGTTGGCCTACATTTATAGAAGAGGAATGCAAAAAGGTCAAAACTTAAAATTAAATGGGAGTTAATGAAAATTATGTTACCAAGAATGAAGGACAATCAACGAAGGCTTATGTTACCAAAGAAAAAGGACCCAAAAAGGTGTACTTTGACTGCAGCACTTCCCACGAACTAACCGCAGATCATTAAATATTTATATTTCAAAAAAATTATAATCCGCAGACCATTCTAAATAAAAGTGAATGCAGTTCTCCAAAGTAATACCAGGTAGTTCACAATATGTGTGCATGACGTGCAGTACATGCTCAAAATGAAGCACAAGAGAAGCACTTTCGCGCAGTGCACAACGCATAGACTTAGTGCACCTGATGCAGTCCTTAAATGCAAGTCATGCAGTCCGCGACGTTGGTACAAGCAGTCACAACTTTGGCACAAAAAGGATGCACGGAGTGCAAAATGTGTACACCTGCAGCACAGGACTATGACGAATGCAGTGCAGACAGACCCAACAAAGTAGTGCACACCCATACACTAGAAAAAGGATACGTAAGAGGAAAAACAATAAAGAAAAATGCGACCAGCATGCAGTGCACAAAAATGTAGTGCAAAAATGTGTAGTGCGGAATGTGTGCACATGCAGTAACGAAACATGATGAATACACTGCAAGATGATTTACTAAGCAGTGCACACCCCTACATTGGAAAAAATACCTAAGAGAGAAAATATTAAACAAATTGACCACCCAAGTGCAACCGGCCCCAGCCAGTCTCATAGTAGGTCTACGCCCACAGTAGGCGAATCGTTCTAAGCCATGATGCATGGGGCCGGGCACACATGAGGCCACAGGTCAGAGAGGATAGAGCAGCGAGCACCGTGTATAAGCGCCCAAATAAGTAATGAGAGGAGTTCGATACTGCTGCCTCGCTAACGCTTATAAACAAGTCGAGGGCGCCCTCCGCGGGCGAGGTGCGACTAAACATTAGGGCGCACACACAGCGCACCGGGAACCAGCCGTGCTGACAGCCCGACTTGGGCCCAATACGTCTTCAGTCCCCAAACACATGCCCAACACGCTAGAGTAGTTAAAATAACGCGACCCACTAAAAATATAAGTACAAAAATAAAACATCAAAGAAAAAGGATAAATATTTTTTATATGAATAACAACAACAACAACAACAACAAAAATGTGTGTGGGCACTGCCACAAACTACAACCCGCTCTAATAAATAAAATGCAGGAAGCCCGAAGTCAATGTACAAATGCAGTCCGCGATCTACAACAATGCAGTTCGACACTTGGAAGCACGAAGTATTGTTATTTCTGAAATGCAGTTCTCTTTCTACTGCATTGCAGTAGGGCTAAAATGAAGAATGCAGCCCTGTTAGTTAAGCAAAGCAGTCCGATACCCCTATCCGCACTACCCTCCATCCACACAAAAGCTGCATCACCATCACATATAAAAAAAGATAAAATAAGAAAGAATTCCATCAGAAAAGTAATGTGCGTACATCTATATGAATCCTGATCCGATATAGTACAGTATAACAAGAATAAATTTCACATACATGCAGTACACTTTTTGGACATAGGCAGTTCTTTTGTGATACCGAAGAAGTGCACTTACTAGGAAAATTCACCGAAAACACAATAATCACATTTTCTGACAGTTCTGTGCATACGTGAACTTGTCACGAAAAAGAGGCGACGACGTTCCGGATTTCCAACGCACTAAGACAGCCTCCTCATAGCAGAACCTCTCTGCAATTGCCACGTAACTAAAAACACAGCCCACCACGCTACCACCCCGCTCCACCACTCCCACGTCCTGTCATGGAGAGCAGAGGACAGCAGAGGCGAAAACACAACTGCTTCCTCCCCCCAAAAACCCCATTGTATCTTCTTCTCCACACTTCCTTTCACTAACCTCTCTCTCCAGAACAACCACGAGAGAGCAGAGGAGAGCCATGGCGGATACACCTCTGTACAAGCAGCACCACAGGTACACCAGGGAGCTCCATGATGTGGACCTCCATGGCAACCACAAGCTCCAGGTCGTTTGCACAAGCAAGGGTCAAGACGTGGACAAGATGTTGTCCACGCTCAGGAGGAAGCTCGGTGGAATGCCCGCCAAACTAGTCAGTGTTGATGCCAAGTACACACACTACGTGAAGCCACAGCGGGCAGCATTGCTCCAGCTATGTGTAGAATAAGAATGCCTTGTCTACCACATCTCTGCAGCTAAAGACAGGTGATAATAATTATCAATCTGTAATATTGCTTGTCAATATTGATTTAAATTGTCTTCATCGCAATTGCCATTATTTAAATTTGGTTCTCATTTTTAAAAGCATGGCATAGGAATTCATTGAAAGTTTTCATCTGGCTCCATGTAACTAATGTGTTCAATCCTTGAATTAGATGACCTAGCGATACACATAGTTTTATTTTGTTTTTACCAAATACAAATTATCTGCCTAAACAATAGAAAACTGCAACATTACTATGTAAAACATGTATGAAATTCAATTCAAGAAAACATACATGCACAAACATGCATTGTTTATGGAATCTATTATCAGATTTACTAGTTATGTTGTACAAAGTACTAGCAGCTACTCACTGCAACAGATTCAGGTATTCATATTGCACTTCAGTTTCAGAAAAAACAAAAAAACATTGGTGGTTCTAAAAAATAAACTATATTCAGTCTATACAAACGTCTTGCAGGCCAATGGAACTAGACAAATTCCTCATGAATGATGAATACACTTTCGCCGGATTTGCCATTGAAGGAGACAAAAACAAGCTGAAGCTATCTGGCTTGGAGATCAACTCTGACAACTACATTGATATTCAGGTGGAATGGAGAGACCCATACAATAAAAAGAAGTTTGACTCTTTGGCTGATGTTGCTGGCAGGCTGATAGACATTCCCTACCATGACATGAAGAAAAAAATTAACCGCGAGGAGGACCATACTTTGTGGGGGTTTTGCCCGCTGCCAGATAAGCTTATCAAGTATGCAGCAATAGATGCATTCACAACATATGAGTCATGGAGAATCATCTACGATGTCATAATGGGACTGGACAGGGCAAAAAGAGAAAAAGAAGCGAAGAAGAAGAACAAGTTTGTAATCCCATACAGCAACTAGAAATGAACAGGGCTATGTTTAGTTTCATTTTACTTTAGTGGTTGTGTTGTTCCTTGTTTCATGTCTGCTAGGTTTTGCTTATGTCCGTTGCTTCATATCGAACATTTCTTTGTAAAAACAATGTCGTTGCACTAGGTAATGATTCCTGAGTTTGTATTAGAACAAGTATCTAGACAACTTTGAAAAATATAATGTGTGATACCAAAACATACTACACAGATACAAAACATATTCAAAAACAATGTTAAACAATAAAATTAAGTACTCTGACAACAACTCATACCTTAAAAAGAAAGATGAATGCAATTCACAATGGTAAACATAAGCAGTACCCATGTGTCCACATGCAGTTCACAAAGAGTAATTATAGAAAAAGACCATTAATATTAATATTTCAAAAAAATTATAATCCGCATACCATTCTAAACAAAGGTAAACAAAGGTGAATGCAGTTCACCAAAGTAACATAAGGCAGTCCACAAAGTGTATACATGAAGTGCAGTACATGCTTAAATGAAGCACGAGAGGGTCTGCAGCCACTTTCGTGCAGTGCACAACACACAGACTTGGTACACGCAGTGCAGTGCGCAATGTTGGTACAAGCAGTACAAATGACATCATTTGTACTACCATGAATATATGTACTGCAAAAGAAAAAAATGACTCAAATAAAAAAAATTGACCACCCAGGTGCAACCAGGCCCCAGCCAGTCTCGTAATAGGTATGCGCCCAAAGTAGGCGAATCGTTCTGAGCCACGATGCATGAACACATGGGCCCATAGGTCAGAGGGATAGAGCACTGAGCGCCGTGTATAAGCGCCCAAACAAGTAAACAGAGGAGTTCGATACGGCTGCCTCGCCAGAGCTTATAAATAGTTTAAGCGTGCTCTCCGCGTGCGAGGTGGGACTAAACGATACCGCTCACACACACCACAAGAAAAAACACCCGTATAGGCCGACTTGGCTCGAATGCGTCTTACACCCCAACGGACACAACACATTCTCACAGCCCAAAACAAAGAAGCCCCACGATGCACAACTAGCACGCAACTCAAGTACCCTCCCACCTAAAGAAAATGCAGTCCGCTGTGCATTTCAGTATGGAACGGAAGATGTGCTGTCAATTAAGAATTGCAATTCGCTTAGATGACTGTTTTTTCCAGCCAATCAAGAACACTACCATGGCTAGCCCGCGTCAAACCGCCTCCTCCACTTGGCGAATCTTTTCCTTGGCTACCCCGGCAATATCTCCCGTCACACCCTGGCTTGGTTGATAGGCACACGGGGTGTGACGGACTCGCCTCCGCATGTGGCGACGCGGCACACCATGTAGACGCCTGCTGCGGTTCGTTCCAGGCTCGGCCTCGCAGGGAGGTGGGGAGGGGGGTTGCTCGGCCTCACGCTAACGCACGCAGTGCGCTTGGTTGACAGGCGTAGTGCTGATATTCTGTTTTCCATCCAAACCACGCACGCAACCCCAGAGCCACACCCCTAAGATAGACAGGGGCGACGGGGTGTGACGGACTCGCCTCCGCATGGGGCACCGCAGCACACCGTGTCGCCGCCTGCTCCGGCTCGTTATAGGCTCGGCCTCGTAGGGGGATGGGGAGCGGGGTCACGACCGCCCCTCCCCACCCCCTTGCTCGGCCTTGCGTGCGGGTGGGGGGTCACGACCCCCCTCTAGACCCCTTGCCCGGCCTCGCTCTAACACACGCAGTGCGCTTGGTTGACACGCGCAGTGCAGATATTCTGTTTTCCATCCAAACCACGCACTCAACCCCAGAGCCACACCCCTAAGATAGACTGGGGCGACGGGGGTGACGGACTCGCCTCCGCATGCGGCGCCGCAGCACGCCGCGTCGCCGCCTGCTCTGCTTGGCCTCGCGCTAACGCATGCAGTGCGCTTAGTTGACAGGCGCAGTGTGGATATTCTGTTTACCATCCAAACCACGTACGCAAACCCAGAGCCACACCCCTAAGATAGACAGGGGCGACGTGGTGTGACGGACTCGCCTCCACATGCCGCGCCGCGACATGCCGCGTCGCCACCTGCTCCGGCTCATTCCAGGCTCGGCCTCGCAGGGGGTGGGGAGGGAGGTCACGACCACCCTCCCCACCCCCTGCTCGGCCTCGCGCTAACGCATGCAGTGCGCTTGGTTGACAGGCATAGTGCGGATATTCTGTTTTCCATCCAAACCACGCACGCAACCCCAGAGCCACACCCCTAAGAAACATAGGGGGACGACCGGGTGTGACGGACTCGCCTCCGCATGCGGTGCCGCGTCGCCGCCTGCTCCGGCTTGTTCCAGGCTCGGCCTCACAGGGGGTGGGGAGGGGGACCCCCCTCCCCAACCCCTACTCGGCCTTGCGCTAACGCTTGCAGTGCGCTTGGCTGACAGGCACAGTGCGGATATTCTGTTTTCCATCCAAACCACGCATGCAACCCCAGAGCCACACCCCTAAGATAGACAGGGGGCGACGGGGTGTGACGGACTCGCCTCCGCATGCCATGCCGCGGCACGCCGCGTCATCGCCTACTCCGGCTCGTTGCAGGCTCGGTCTCGCAGGGGGTGGGGAGGGGGTGACGACCCCCCTCCCCACCCCCCTACTCGGCCTCGCGCTAACGCACGTAGTGCGCTTGGTTGACAGGTGCAGTGCGGATATTCTGTTTTCCATCCAAACCATGCACGCAACCCCAGAGCCACACCCCTAAGATAGACAGGGCGACGGGGTGTGATGGACTCGCCTCCGCATGCGGCACAACAGCACGCCGCGTCGCCGCCTCCTCTGCTCGGCTTCGCGCTAACGCATGCAGTGCGCTTGGTTGACAGGCGCAGTGCGGATATTCTGTTTTCTATCCAAACCATGCACGCAAACCCAGAGCCACACCCCTAAGACAGACAGGGGCGACGTGGTGTGACGGACACGCCTCCGCATGCCGCGCGGCGGCACGCCGCGTCGCCACCTGCTCCGTATCATTCTAGGCTCGGCCTCGCAGGGGGTCGGGAGGGAGGTCACGACCCCCTTCCCCACCCCCTGCTCGGCCTCGCGCTAATGCACGCAGTGCGCTTGGTTGACAGGCACAGTGCGGATATTCAGTTTTCCATCCAAACCATGCAAGCAACCCCAGAGCCACACCTCTAAGAAAGGTAGGGGGACGACCGGGTGTGACGGACACGCCTCCGCATGCGGTGCCGCGTCACGCCGCGTCGCCGCCTGCTCTGGCTCGTTCTAGGCTCGGCCTCGCAGGCGGGTGAGGAGGGGGGACCCCCCTCCCCACCCCCTGCTCGGCCTTGCGCTAACGCACGCAGTGCGCTTGGTTGACAGGCGCAGTGCGGATATTCTGTTTTGCATCTAAACCATGCACGCAACCCCAGAGCCACACCCCTAAGAAACACAGGGGGCGACGGGGTGTGACGGACTCGCCTCCGCATGCGACGCCGCGGTACGCCACGTCGCCGCCTACTCCGGCTCGTTCCAGGCTCGGCCTCGCTGGGGGGTGGGAAGGGGGGGTCACGACCCCCCGTCCCTACCCCCCTCCTCGGCCTTGCGCTAATGCACGCAGTGCGCTTGGTTGATAGGCGCAGTGCGGATATTCTGTTTTCCATCCAAACCACGCACGCAAACCCAGAGCCACACCCCTAAGATAGACAGGGTGCGGCAGGGTGTGACGGACTCGCCTCCGCATGCGGCGCCGCGGCACGCCGCGTCACTGCCTGCTCCGGCTCGTTACAGGCTCAGCCTCGCAGGGGGATGGGGAGGGGGGTCACGACCGCCCCTCCCCACCCCCCTGCTCGGCCTCGCGCTAACGCACACAGTGCGCTTGGTTGACACGCGCAATGCGGATATTCTGTTTTCCATTCAAACCACAGTCGCAACCCTAGAGCCACACCCCTAAGATAGACAGGGGTGACGGGGTGTGACGGATTCGCCTCCGCATGCGGTGCCACGGCACGCCGTGTCGCCGCCTGCTCCGGCTCATTCCAGGCTCGGCCTCGCAGGGGGATGGGGAGGGGGGTCACGACCCCCCTGCTCGGCCTCGCGCTAACGCATGCAGTGCGCTTGGTTGACAGGCGCAGTGCAGATATTCTGTTTTCCATTCAAACCATGCACGCAACCTAAGAGCCACACCCCTAAGGTAGACAGGGGCCACGGGGTGTGACGAACTCGCCTCCCCATGCGGCGCCAAAGCACGCCGCGTCGCCGCTTGCTCCGGCTCGTTCCAGGCTCGGCCTCACAGGGGGTGGGGAGGGGGATCATGACCCCCTGCCCACCCCCTGCTCGCCCTCGCGCTAACGCATGCAGTGTGTCGGGGGGATGGACCCCGGGCAGGCAACGGAACCCGGATCCTCTTCAAAAAACAACGGGGTTGGCACCGCCCCTCAATACCGGCACGCGCTTGGCCGGGTCGCTCGACCCGGCCAAGCCCCGCAAGCCGGCCAGACTAGCCGACCCGGCAAGACACGTCGACTCGGCCCCAACGACTAGCGCAAGACAGCCGAACCCGGCACGGCCAAAGCCTCCTCAACAAGCCAGCGCCACCCATGGCGTGCTACGCAATCCAGCCGCGGGTCAACTCTCGTCCCATCCAGGCCGTACGATGGGGACGAGACTTCAATCAACGACGACCGAGGCAACAGTGCCCCGCCCATGCCTCTGGTCAGCAGGAACGTGGCAACAGTGCCCCTCACCTACCCGCTGACCAGGGCTGGCATGGCTACAGTGCCCCCGCCCTCACCGCTGACAACTACAAGCGGCAACCTGACGGAGAGCACTGTACACGACTCGACTCGGCCACGCCCTGACGATCGACAAGATGGCGCACAGTCCCCCTAGGCTTGCGGGGCCCGCACCTAGGGGAACCCGGCGAACCACAAGCCCTCAACGGGACCCACCCCGGGTCCCCGGACACTGACAATATGGACCCACCGACTTGTAACATTACCATTGTACCCCCGGGGGGTTGGACTATAAAACCCCCCGGGAGCCCACGATCATTCGGGGGGCGAGTGAGAGGGAAAGCAGAAAACACATACGAGAGAAAAGCAAGTAAGCATAGGACTAGCCACAAAACAGCAACACCGGAGAGAAGGAGCAGCCCAAGCCTTGGCCAGCTTCCTTCGTCCTCCATAAAGCTCCAGGAGCAACATTGTACTATTGATCATCCAACTACACTCGGCAGGGCTAGGGGTATTATCTCTCCGGAGAGCCCCGAACCTGGGTATGTCTGGCGTCCCGCGCCCGCTCATGCCAACCTCGCCTCTGGATTCCACCAGCGCCCTCGAGCCTCCTCCTCTCTTTAGCCATCCCTTGGCATCTGCCGTGCGCCCACCACGATAGTTGACGCCCACCGTGGGGCAGCTCGAGGAGCTGGCCGGGAGCATGCTTCAGACGGGGCCCTTCTCCTACACCGACGAGTCCGTCGCGCTGGCGGACGATGTCGTCGGCGCGCTTGTCGCCTCCTTCGCCGCGCGGCGCATCTCCGATGCGTTCGCGGCCGACGAGTACCCCAGCGAGGTGCTCAGCTACTCCGACTCTCCCCTCTCCCTCGGCGGCGGCGTTTCCACCGGGGCAATGGACGTCCATGTGGAGGTCTTCGTCACCGGCGACGGCGCCTCCTCCTCGTCGAGCCAGATGAGGAAGGCTGCCGAAGCCAGGGCCGGAGCGGATCGGATCGAGCCGTCCGAACCGTTGTGCGCCGCGATGCAGAGCCTCCGCATCCCCATCGGCACCGACGTCGACGCCACCAACGTCGCTGAGGCCCGAACCCAGCTCGAGGAAAGGCGCCAGCAGATGCTGGACCTGTCCGAGACGCTCGCCGCCACTCAGCGTTGCCTGGACGCCGCTCAGCTGGAGCTCGATGCCGCCTACGGATTCACGCCCGCCGCGGCCGAGCCAAGCCGGGTCGCCGATGTGCGTGCCCGGGGAGGAGCGATCGGCCAGGCCCTCGGCGCCGTCCCAACCGTCTACGAGACCCCAGCGAAGAACATGCGCGCTGCCCAGGCAGCCGCAGCCGGCCTGGACCAGCTCGCGGGTGAGGAGCTGAAAGAGCGCATCGGGCGGATGCGCGAACTCCTCCACACCGCCAACACCCAGCAGGACCGCGTCAACCAGCTCGCCAAGCCGGCGGGGTCCGGCTCCGCCCGCCTTGGCGGGCCCGGCGAACTTCTGCAAACCGCTTCCTCGCCACCCGGCGAGGCGCACTCCGGCCGAGCCCGGACTCGGCGCGACCCGGCCGCTACAGCCGCCGGCGAATTGGGGGACGAGCCCGTCCTGGAGATCCAGCGCGGACCCGGCCAGCATGGCAGGCGTCCGGCTCCAACCGACCCGGACCCCCCGTGGCCTGGCCGCAAGTCGACTCGGCCCGCGCGCCATCGACGACGCCGACGCTCGCCACCGCCTCGATCAACTCGCTCGCTCCCTGGAGGTGGAGGAGAGCGGCGCTATCGGGCCGGCGTGCTTCGGCCCGTGCATTCGGGAGAAGCCCTTCCCCAAAGGATTCATGCTCCCCCGCGACACCCCCAAGTACAACGGGACGGTGAAGCCAGAAGACTGGCTCACCGACTACACCATGACCATTGGCATCACCGGTGCCAATCGTCATCTCGCCGTGTGCTACGCACCGCTCATGCTCCAAGGGTCGGCCCGCACGTGGTTGAATAGCCTGCCAATGGGCAGCATCAACACGTGGGTGGACTTCGAGGAAGCCTTCGTCCGCAACTTCACGGGGACCTACAAGCGACCCGGCCACCCTAGCCAGCTCGCCATGTGCGTGCAAGGGCCTACGGAGACCGGTCGCGAGTACCTCGCACGCTGGACCGAACTCCGGAACAGCTGCGAGGGCGTCCATGAAGTCCAGGCGATCCAGTACTTCGTCAGCGGGTGCCGAGACGGCACCCTCCTCAAGCACAAGCTCTTACGCTCCGAGCCGGCCACCATGGCCGCGCTCATGGTGACGGCGGACAAGTACGCCAACACCGACTCCGCCATGAAGATCCAGGTGGCGCTGGATGAAGCCGGCAAGGCGAAGCTGGTTCCCCCTCCGAAGTCGGCCGGCGAAAGCAGCCGGTAGTAGCATCACCAGAACAACAAGCGCAAGGCCGACCAGCCAGCGCCGCGTCATGACAACCGGCTCGTCGCGACCACCGAGCCCGCGGCAGACCCGGCGGTGAAACGCCGGCAAACCGGCAAGACGGCATGGCAACCTGCCATGAGCTTCGAGCAGATGCTCGACGCCCCCTGCAAGCACCATAGCGGCGCAAGACCCTCCACGCACACGCTTCGGCAGTGCGCCATCACCAAGCGCATCATGACGGGCGACGTCCCCCCCGCCTCCGGCTCCAGGCGCGGGACAGCTGCCTCCGCCTCCACCGCCGCCTCCAGCTGGCGGCGCGATGCGCGACGACGCCTACCCGGACCAGAACGCGGCCTACATCGTCTTCACCAGCCTCGGCGACGACAAGCGCAGCGAGCGCCTCCTTCGGCAGGAGGTGAACACCGTCATCCCGGCCAAGCCGGAGTACATGCATTGGTCGGATCGCCCGATCACCTGGACCCGGGAGGATCACCCGGCAGTCATGCCGAGCCCGAGTGGTTACGCCCTCGTCCTCAACCCCACCATCGTCGCGCGGCGCACATGCAAGTTCTCCCGAGTCCCCATCGACGGCGGTAGCAACATCAACATCCTCTACCGCGACACGATGACCAAGCTTGGCCTCAAGGCCGAGGACCTTGAGCCAACCTGAACGATCTTCGACGGCATCGTGCCCGGCCTCTCCTGCTCCCCCATTGGCTGGGTCCGGCTAGATGTCCTGTTCGGTGACAGCAGCCACTTCCGGCGCGAACCGATCTGGTTCGAGGTGGTGGACCTGTCCAGCGCGTATCACGCGTTGCTGGGCCGGCCCGCGCTCGCCAAGTTCATGGCGGTTCCCCACTACGTGTACCTGAAGATGAAGATGCCGGGTCCCAAGGGCCTCATCACCATCACCGGCAATTCCCGCAAGTCCCTGGAGTGCGCCCGAGACGGCGCCAAGTTGGTCGAGTCGTTGGTCATTGCCGAGGAGCGGCGCCAGCTCGACCGGATCGTCGCCCTGGCAGGCGAGGCCTCCGCCGCGTCGATCCCGACCCCGGACCCGGCCGACGAGGCCGCCTTCAAGCCCTCCAAGGAGACCAAGAAAGTGAAGCTCAACCCAGAAGACCCCAGCTGCAGCAAGTACGTTGTCATAGGCGCCCGCCTCGACAGCAAATAGGAAGGCGAGCTCGTCGACTTCCTCCGTGAGAATCGGGATATCTTCGCATGGACCCCCAAGGACATGCCGGGTATCCCGAGGAAGTACGCCGAGCACAAACTTCACGTCCGCAAGGACGCCAAGCCTGTCCGTCAACCCCTACGACGATTTTCCGAAGAGAAGAGAAGAACCATTGGTGAAGAGGTCGCCAAGCTTTTGGCGGCCGGCTTCATAATGGAAGTGTTTCACCCCGAGTGGCTGGCCAATCCAGTCCTCGTCCTGAAGAAGAACAAGACCTGGCGCATGTGTATCGACTACACCAGCCTCAACAAGGCCTGTCCCAAGGATCCGTTCGCCCTCCCGCGGATCGACCAAGTCATCGACTCGACCGCCGGGTGTGAGCTCCTGTCCTTCCTGGACGCTTACTCCGGCTACCACCAGATCAAGCTGGACCCGGCCGACGCCCTGAAGACGTCCTTCATCACGCCCTTTGGGGCGTATTGCTACATCACCATGTCGTTCGGCTTGAAGAACGCCGGCGCCACCTTCCAGCGCTGCATGCAGAAATGCCTGCTGCCGCAACTCGGCCGCAATATCCACGTATACGTGGACGACATCGTGGTGAAGACCAAGCAGCACCTCACGCTCCTCGACGATTTGAAGGAAACATTCGCCAACCTCCGCGAATACAAGGTCAAGCTTAACCCGGAAAAATGCGTCTTCGGCGTCCCGGCCGGAAAGCTACTCGGCTTCCTCGTCTCGGAACGCGGCATTGAGGCGAACCCGGAGAAGATCAAGGCCATCGAGCGCATGCGCAAGCCGGCTCGGCTGCGCGATGTCCAGAAGTTCACCGGATGCTTGGCCTCGGTCAGCCGGTTTCTAAGCCGGCTGGGCGAGAGGGCGCTACCCCTGTACCAGCTGATGAAGAAGACGAGCCCGTTCGAATGGAACGGCAAGGCAGACGAGGCCTTCCAAGACCTCAAGCGCATGCTCTCCACCGCACCAGTCCTGGCCGCGCTGACCGACAAGGATCTGCTATTGCTCTACATAGCCGCGACCACGCGGGCGGTCAGCACGGTGCTGGTGGTCGAGCGACCAGAGAAGGGCAAGAACCAAGCCGTCCAGCGCCCAGTCTACTACCTGAGCGAGGTGCTCTCCATCGCCAAGCAGAACTACCCACACTACCAGAAGATGTGTTACGGCGTGTACTTCACCGCCAAGAAGCTGAAGCAGTATTTCCAAGAGCACGTTGTCACCGTGGTCAGCACGGCGCCTATCGGAGAAATCATCGGGTGCCGGGATGCCTCTGGCCGGGTTGCCAAGTGGCCGATCCAGCTAGCCGGCCACACCATGCTCTACGAGCCCCACACCGCGATCAAGTCTTCCGCCCTGGTCGACTTCCTCATCGACTGGACCGAGACCCAGTACTTGCCGCCGCCTCCCGACTCGACGCATTGGCGCATGCACTTCGACGGGTCCAAGATGCGACTCGGCTTGGGGGCCGGCATCGTACTGTCGTCCCCGAAGGGCGACCAGCTCCGCTACGCGCTCCAGATCCACTTCGCCGCCTCCAACAACGTCACCGAGTACGAAGCCCTTGTGCACGGCCTCCGGCTTGCCAAGGAACTCGGCATCCAGCGCATCCTATGCTACAGCGACTCGGACCTGGTGGTGCAGCAGTGCTCCGGCGAATGGGACGCCCGCGACTCCAACATGGCAAGCTACCGCTTCCTCGTCCAGAAGCTGTCCAGATCCTTCAAGGGCTGCGAGTTCCTCCACGTCCTGCGCACGGAGAACGATGCAGCCGACACGCTCGCCAAGATCGCCTCGTCACGACAAGCCATCCCGTCCGGTGTCTCCCTCAAGCACTTGTGCAAGCCGTCCGTCAAGCCATCGCCAGACTCCGAGTCCATCCACGTTCCAGATGACCCGGCCGCACCTCAACCCGGCCCGGGGACTGCTGAACCCGGCCCAGGGGCTGCTCAGCTCGACCCGGCCACCATCGTCCCGGACCCGGCCGTCGCCATCCCCGACCCGGGGGCTGCTTAACCCGGCTCGAGGGCTGCCGACTCGGAACCCACCCTGGTGGCCGTCTTCGCCGTGGTTACGGCTCCATCTTGGGCCCTCCCAATATCAGAATTTTTGGAGAACGGGGTTCTCCCCACGGACGAGACCGAAGCTCGGCAAGTGCAGCGCCGGGCGTCCGCCTACAGCATCATCAACAACGAGCTCGTCAAGCGCAGCTCCACCGGCGTGTTCCAGCGCTGCGTCGAGCAGGAACGGGGCATCGACATCCTCCTCGACATACATCAGGGCGAGTGCGGGCACCACGCCGCATCACGATCCCTGGTGGCCAAGGCGTTCCGCCACGGTTTCTACTGGCCCACGGCCCTCCAAGATGCCGAGTCGCTCGTCCTCAAGTGTGAGGGATGCCAGCGCTTCAGCAAACGCAGCCACCAGCCGGCGTCAGCACTCCGCACCATACCGATCGCCTGGCCCTTCGCGGTCTGGGGACTCGACATGGTGGGACCCTTCAAAACCGCTCGAGGCGGCATGACGCACTTGCTGGTGGCAGTGGACAAATTCACCAAGTGGATCGAGGCAAGACCAATCAAGAAACTGGACGGGCCAACAGCCGTCCGGTTCATCAAGGACATAGCGGTGCGCTACGGCATGCCGAACAGCATCATCACCGACAACGGCACCAACTTCGCCAAGGGCGCGCTCGAACAATACTGCTCCGTCTCCGGCGTCCGCCTCGACCTGGCCTCCGTTGCGCATCCGCAGTCCAACGGGCAGGTCGAGCGGGCCAATGGACTCATCCTGTCCGGCATCAAGCCGCGACTCGTCGAGCCACTCATCCGCTCACCCGACAGCTGGCTTGACGAGTTGCCAGCTGTTCTCTGGAGTCTACGCACCACGCCGAATCGGTCGACCGGGTTCACCCCGTTCTTCCTCGTCTACGGAGCCGAAGCCGTCATCCCGACCGACGTCGAGTTCGACTCGCCGCGCATCGCGATGTACACAGAAGCCGAAGCCAGAGAAACCCGCGAAGATGGCGTCGACCTGCTCGAAGAAGCACGCCTCCTGGCGCTCAGTCGCTCGGCCATATACCAGCAAGGCCTGAGGCACTATCAGAGCAAGAAGATCAAGGCCCTCGCGTTCCGCGAGGGCGACCTCGCCCTCCGACTCGTCCAAGAGCAGGCAGGCCAGCACAAGCTGTCCCCTCCATGGGAGGGCCCATTCATCGTGAGCAGGGCCTTGCGCAACCGCAACGCCTACTACCTCATCGACGCACGCAAGTCAAGGAAGCGCAAGAAGGACACAACCGGTGAAGAAACGACCCGGTCGTGGAACGCGGAACTCCTCCGTCCGTTTTACAGTTAGCCGCACGAGCGTATGTATCATCGCCTTTTGTAAACGCATGAAACCATGGGGTCCCCGAACGAGACTCGGGGGCTGCCTTTTGTCGACCAATTTGTTGTGTCCCTATTTTCTTGCATCACTATACCACTGAACCCGGCCACCGGTCCGACTCGCTCGACCCGGGGGCTCGGGGGCTGGCCGGCTCGGTCGCCACCCCGCCACCTTACTTGGTGATTCCTGATAAAGTTAGGATGCCGCGGTCCCCCACTTCGCCCTAAGCGCATGAAATCGGTCCAAAAAACGGAAGGCAAAAAGCAAAAGCACCCACAACATCTACACAAGTATTTAAGAAAAGGCCCACGGCCCGAGTTCATTACACCCTAAAACCCCCAGTGGGTGGGTGGACCTGCTATTTAACAGATTTTACACAAAGTGTCTCAGGCATCTCCAGCGCCGCGTCGCGACGTCGACGGCTCTCCCCTGGCGGCCTCCGGGTCCAGCAAGGCGCCGGTGTCCTCCTCCGTACCCGTGTCGCGGTAGACGCCCGTCTCCTCCGAGCTCCCCTCCGGATCGTGGAGGATCAAGCCGTAGTCGTCGCCGTCCACGGCCCTGCCGTCTTCCGTCCGCTCCGGATGGAACTCGTCGTGGAAGGCGAACTCGGCGATGTAGCTGGCCCGGGAGGCGATCTGGCCGGCTTGCTCCTGCAAGAGCTGCTCCGAACCGGCCCGCTGCCCCATCAACGTGTCCAGCTGGTGGTCCGGATGCCAGGACAGCGTGAACCGGAGCGCCATCTCAGCACCGGCACGAGTGGCGGAGACGCGCCACTCGCCAAGCCGGTCCGGCCCCACGTCCAACCAATGCGCCAGGCGCGAGAAGCTGCTCGGTTGGATGGATTCCGGCCATAGGGCCGCCGTCATTGCAGTGCCGGCCTGGGAGAGCCGCCCCAACTGCGTTCCCAGGACCTGCAGGCGGGCCTCAGTGGTGGCAATGATCTCCGGGAAGGTCCAGGCCACCCGCGATCCGTCCCGGACCCAACGACGTCGGTCGGGTCGCGTTGATAGCGGACGGCTTCCTCCGCCAGCCGTTGCGTCTCTGGGAAGGCCCCTGCCGCAAAGGAAGAAACGAGTTAGAAGAAGAACAACAAGGAAGAAAGGCCGGATCCCGACCCGGCAAACGACAAGAAAAAGCACTTACTGGAGAAGGACTCTCGAGGTGCTGCGCCTCAAGCAACGTACCACGTTGCTCTCGTTCGATGGCGCGGTCGCGCTCCTCGAGCGCCTTCTCCAGATCGGCCGCCTTGGCAAGGGCCGCCTTCAGCTCGGCGTCCTTGTCTTCGGCCGCCTTCTCGGCCGCCTCGCGGCGACGGGCCTCGTCCTGACAGGCCCCCTTAGCCGTGGTGACCTGCCCCTGCAGGCGATCCACCTCGGCCTGGAGCCGACCCTTGTCGTCGGCCAGCTGGCCGCGCTGCTGGTCCGCCTCCACCAGGGCCTGCTGCGCCTCTGCCACCTTGGCGGCTTCCGCCTTAAGGAGCTCCACCTCGGCCTCGAGGCGGCTCTTGTGACCCGCCAGTTGCTCATGTAGCCGGTTGGCCTCGTCGAGAGACTGCTGAGCCGCGGCTGCCTCCGCCCTCGCCTGCGCCGCCTCGACGCCAAGACGGCCGGTGTCGGCAACGAGCCGGTCGTGGTGATGACCAGCCCAGAGCAAACGAGTCCGCCAGGACAGCACCTCGGCTACGTAAAAGAAGGACTCAGCAAAAGAAAAAAGCAAGCCTTAAGATTTGGCCCAACTGTTACACAGTTGGCCCGAATCTCGGGGGCTACACCCAGTGGGTGCACTAGCGCGCCCCCACTAGAAAAGAGCACAAGAATACCTGCAGCGACGCGGAGCTCCTTCTCCTTGGCGGCAAGCTGCTCCATGAGCTCCCGGTGCTTGCCCAGGAGACGATTGTATGCGGCGACCCGGAAGGCGTCGAGATGCTAAAGAAAGCAGAAATCAGGACAAGGCCAACACTCTAAAGATTTAACCCAACTACTACGTAGTTGGCCCCCCACAAAGAAGAAATTACAAGAAGACTTACCAAAACGACGCGCTCCAGGTCGCGCGTCCGCTCCACCTCAGCCTGGGCGAAGGCCTCGAGCCGTTCCGTCCGGCCTCGCAGGCGGCGACTGACGGCGTCCAGCGCCGCCTCCTCCTGGGTCTGAGGCCCGAAGACAACGGCGCCCCCGCTCCGCGCTGGCTGCGGCACGGCAGCTCGGCGCCCTCCCTGCCGGGGCACCAAGGCTTACTCCCCGCTGGCCGCTCGCGACGCGGCCAGCACCTCCTCCGACGCCCCTCCCAGCGCCGACGATGACCCGGACGCCGGGACGCCCTGTGTCGCCGTCTCTGACCCGGACGCCGGGACGCCCTGCGCCGCCGTCTCCGACCCAGCTGCCGGGGTGGCCTCCGGCACCGCCGCCCGCGGTGCCTCCTCCAAAACCGGCGGCACCTCCTCCGACACCGTCGCCCGCAGCGTCTCTTCCAAAACGACGCCGCCTCCACCACCATCAGTCCCCGCTCGCTCGACCATGTCGGCCCACGGCGGGGTGTCATCCGCCACCTCCACGACCTCCCGGTCGGGGATCACCACATCAGCCCGGCCTCCACGGCCGCGCTCCCTCACCGACGACGTCTCAAAGACCGTCGCCGCCACCACCGTGCCCTCTGGCATCTCGCACCAGGCCGGCTCCGCGTCGGCTCGCGCCCATGCTGCCGCCGCGTCGGTCCAAGCACGGACCGACGCCGCCTCCAGCTCTGCCTCGGCCCGGTTCCCATCCCGCCAGGCCAAGGCTTCGGCATCGTTCGGATCCAGGCCGAGGTCCGAGTCGGCCCGTCCCTCCACCTCGGTCTGGTCGGCGAGGTTGGACTGGCTCCTGCGTAACGCAGCCCCTTCGGCGGTCGCGGCTTCCGCCGCCGCCCTCGCCAGCGCGATTGGTGACCTGGAGAAGAAGACAGAATGAGCAGAAAAGAGACAAGACTAGCTCAAGAAAAAAAATATGAGCGCAAACGGGAGATGAAGCTTACCCCGCCATGACCGGGACCGGGGTTGGCCTCCCGTGCCCGCCGCCGCGCTTCCTCTTGGCCGGCCTCCCTGCCCCGGCCAGGTCCGCCGTGCGCTTCGGGGCCCAGGGTCGCGGCGCGACGCTGTCTTTCCCATGCGGGCGGCTCGGCGCCGCCGCATGCGGGGACCCAGCTCCGCCCGCGTCGCCGCCTCCCCCGCCCAACGCCACTACACCAACAACTGGCGTCAGCACCGACCATTCCGTGCCGCGGTCAGCAATGCAAGACACATGAAGAAAAACACGAGACTTACCCGCGCGACGCCCAGCGCCGTCGTCGGACTCGGCCTCCTCCTCCCCGCCATGAGCCGCGGGCTCCTCTGGCGCCACCGGTGCCACCTGCGACGGGGCCCGGGCGTAAGGATGCCGAATCGCGTTCAGAAGTACCCCCCGCATCGCGTCAGGGCGGATGAGAAGGTGCGCGGTAGCAAAGTAAGAAGACCAGACACTCACCTGCGGCACCGGGTTCGACTGGCTGTACGGCGCCTTACCGAACCGCCAGTCCTCCCCAAGGTTGGCCTTGGAGATGTCATTCACGCCGCGCGCGATCTGCTCCGCGGACAGCTGCGTCGACCCCATGCGGTTGGGCTCTTGAAGGCCGACCATTTCGCCGATGAGGCAGGAGCGCCCCTAAAGCGGAAGGACCCGGCGCATGATGAACGCGGCGAGGAGGTCGGTGCCGGTGAGCCCCTCCTGCGTCCTCATCACCGTCACCCGCTGGCAGAGATTGACGATCTCCTGCGACGGGCGCCCGGGCGAGTAGCCCCAGTTCGCCTTCGCCCGCGGCGGTGCGATGGCGAAGGCCGGAAGGTTGATGCGATCCGCACCAAGGTTGCGGACGTAGAAGAAGGAGTTCTGCCACTTCTTGGCAGAATCCTCCAGCGGGATCTTGGGGAAATCCGCCCCCGACCGCTTCAAGATGACGGCGGCGCCGCAATCGGCGAACTCCCCGGCCGACGGGCCCTGCTGCTTCAAGGAGAAGAAGCGCGCCCAGAGGTCGATCGTAGGCTCGACCCCCAGGTACCCCTCGCAGAGGGTGACGAAGCCGGAGAGCTGGACGATGGCGCCGGCGCCAAGATGATGCAGCTGGAGCCCGAAGAACTCCAGGAACACGCGGAAGAAGGTGCTCGCCGGCAGCCCGAACCCACGCTCGAAGTGCGTGAGAAGGAGCACGCGCTCCTGCCCCTCGGGCCGAGGCCTCTGCTCGCCGCGCGGCAGGCGGACGCCGACGTCCGTCTCCCGCGGCAGGCGCCGCGTCGCCCGGAGTTGGGTGATGTCCTCGGAGGTGACATTCGAACCCATCCAGGAGCCCGATTGCAGCGACATGATCAAAGGAAGAAGAAGGAAGATGGACGGCGAAGGAGTTCTGCTCGGAGCAGCGGGCGCCGCAGTATGTCAGTTGCAAAGAGCGGAGCGAGAGCAAAGGGACAGGAGGGCGCGAGCGAGAATAATGTCCGCCGCCACCCTGCCCCCCAATTTATAACCCTTGGTTTGAACATGGGGAAGTGGGGAAGTGGGATCGTCTGCACGCGCCCGTTCCACTACCCCGCAATAAGTGCGCACGTACACGCGCAGTAACTGCCCGGGGAAGAGCAACCGCCCCCCGGACGCCGCAATAAATCCGCGCGCTTGGGCCGAGGGCGCGCGGCGGTGGGTCCCAGCCCGTCACCCGGTCCCGTCACGCGCGTGGCCTGTCAGGCCCCTCCGACTTCCGGGCACCACGTGGCGCCCGCGCAAAGCCCGAGGGATTGACCCAAGATTCGGCAGCTTCTCGGTCCCCGCCACGGCCGGGATGCCACGATGCGGTTTCCGAGAAAACCGGCACAAAGTGGGTGTTGCCGGACCCGGCACCCACAGAATCCACCTTGCTTAAGGGGGAAACTGCGAAGGCCCACTCATCCGAAGACGGCGGACCTTCAAAGCTTCGGGGACTACTGTCGGGGGGATGGACCCCGGGCAGGCAACGGAACCCCGATCCTCTTCAAAAAACAACGGGGTTGGCACCGCCCCTCAATACCGGCACGCGCTTGGCCGGGTCGCTCGACCCAGCCAAGCCCCGCAAGCCGGCCAGACTAGCCGACCCGGCAAGACACGTGGACTTGGCCCCAACGACTAGCGCAAGAAAGCCGAACCCGGCACGGCCAAAGCCTCCTCAACAAGCCAGCGCCACCCATGGCGTGCTACGCAATCCAGCCGCAGGTCAACTCTCGTCCCATCCAGGCCGTATGATGGGGACGAGACTTCAATCAATGATGACCGAGGCAACAGTGCCCCGCCCATGCCTCTGGTCAGCAGGAACGTGGCAACAGTACCCCTCACCTACCCGCTGACCAGGGCTGGCGTGGCTACAGTGCCCCCGCCCTCACCGCTGACGACAGCAAGCGGAAACCTGACGGAGAGCACTGTACGCGACTCAACTCGGCCACGCCCTGACGATTGACAAGACGGCGCACAATCCCCCTAAGCTTGCGGGGCCCGCACCTAGGGGAACCCGGCGAACCACAAGCCCTCAGCGGGACCCAGCCCGGGTCCCCGGACATCGACAATACAGACCCACCGACTTGTAACATTACCATTGTACCCCCGGGGGTTGGACTATAAAACCCCCCGGGAGCCCACGATCATTCGGGGGGGCGAGCGAGAGGGAAATCGGAAAACACATACGAGAGAAAAGCAAGTAAGCATAGGACTAGCCACAAAACAGCAACACCGGAGAGAAGGAGCAGCCCAAGCCTTGGCCAGCTTCCTTCCTCCTCCATACAGCTCCAGGAGCAACAATGTACTATCGATCATCCAACTAAACTCGGCAGGACTAGGGGTATTATCTCTCCGGATAGCCCCGAACCTGGGTATGTCCGGCGTCCCGCGCCCGCTCATGCCAACCTCGCCTCTGGAGTCCACAAGCGCCCTCGAGCCTCCTCCTCTCTTTAGCCATCCCTTGGCATCTGCCGTGCGCCCACCACGACATAGTGCGCTTGGTTGACAGGCGCAGTGCGGATATTCTGTTTTCCATCCAAACCACGCACGCAACCCCAGAGCCACACCCCTAAGATAGACAGGGGGCGACGACGTGTGATGGACTTGCCTCCGCATGCGGCGACGCGGCACGCCGCGTCGCCGCCTGCTCCGGCTCATTGCAGGCTCGGCCTCGCAAGGGGGTGGGAGGGGGGGTCGCGACAACACCTCCCCACCCCCTGCTCGGCCTCGCGCTAACGCATGCAATTGGGCTTGGTTGACAGACGCAGTGCGGATATTCTATTTTCCATCCAAACCACGCATGCAACACCAAAGCCACACCCCTAAGAAAGACAGGGGGCGATGAGGTGTGACGGACTCGCCTCCGCATGCGGTGCCACGGCACGCCGCGTCGCCGCCTGCTCCGGCTCGTTCCAGGCTCGGCCTCGCAGGGGGGTCGTGACCCCCTCCCCACCCGCTGCTCGGCCTCGCGCTAACGCATGCAGTGCGCTGGCTTGACAGGCGCAGTGCGGATATTTTATTTTCCATCCAAAACGCGTACGCAACCCGAGAGCCACACCTCTAAGATAGACAGGGGGCGACGGGGTGTGACGGACTTGCCTCCGCATGCGGTGCCGCGGCACGCCGCATCGCCGTCTGCTCCGGCTCATTGCAGGCTTGGCCACGCTAGGGAGGGGGTCACGACCCCCCTCCCCACCCACTGCTCGGCCTCGCGCTAACGCACGCAGTGCGCTTGGTTGATAGGCGCGGTGCAGATATTCTGTTTTCCATCCAAACCACACACGCAACCCAGAGCCACACCCCTAAGATAGACAGGGGCGACTGGGTGTGACGGACTTGCCTCCGCATGCGGCGCCACGGCACGTTGCGTCGCCCCCTGCTCCGGCTCATTCAGGCTCGGCCTCGCAGGAGGGTGGGGAGGGCCCCCCTCCCCACCTCCTGCTTGGCCTCGCGCTAACGCACGCAGTGCGCTTGGTTGATAGGCGTAGTGTGGATATTCTGTTTTCCATCCAAACCACGCACGCAACCCTAGAGCCACACCCCTAAGATAGACAGGGGTGCGACGGGGTGTGACGGACTCGCCTCCGCATGCGTCGCCGCGGCACGCCGCGTCGCCGCCTGCTCCGGCTTGTTCCAGCCTCGGCCTCGCAGCGGGTGGGGAGGGGGTCACGACCCCCCCTCCCACCCCCCGTTTCGGCCTCTCGCTAACACATGCAGTGCGCTTGGTTGACAGGCGCAGTGCGGATATTCTATTTTCAATCCAAACCTTGCACGCAACCCCAGAGCCACACCCATAAGATAGAGAGGGGCGATGGGGTGTGACGAACTCTCCTCCGCATGTGGCGTCGCACCGCGTCACCGCTTGCTCCGGCTCGTTCCAGGCTCGGCCTCGCAGTGGGGAGGGGACGCCCCCTCCCCACCCCCCCTGCTTGGCCTCGCGCTAACGCATGCAAAAATAACTCTTCCTCCAAATAAGTGAAATTAAAAAATGCCCCCCCCCCAACACCTCCCCTGACAGGGGTTGCATCAGGTACACGCAAAAAAGAGATGCATGAAGCAACTCTAGACAAATGTAGTGCATTTGGTTAGACGAAGCAATGCGGTATCATAAAGCAATGAAGTTCGGAAATACATACATGAATACAGGGGCTGCAGCATGTACAGTCAAAATAGGTGCAGTAAAAAAATATACAGGAAAATACAGGTGCAATACAAAAAAATATACAGGTGGACCCAGAAGAACATATATATATATATACATACTGTATGGGTTATTTATATAAAATGAAACACACACAAATTCATCCTTATACGCTGCTGCAAAAAGCAGAAGAAACGCAAGAAAATAGAAAAAATAGTCTTTTCATAGATTATCTACCTTAGAAAGTACAGAGTACACAACATGAATAGGCTTCCAATCAGATCTCGTAGGTTAGGCGGCATGTTTTCATAATACAACATGTTCGAACGATTGAACAGCAGCTGGAAAATGTACTCCGCCTTCCAATCTTCAACAGCAGGCTGAGAATTTTTAAAAAAAATGTAGGCTAGTGATTAAAAACAAGTTGTGAGAAGAACAAAAAGTCAAAAGATCAAAAACAAAACAGTAACAAGAAATAGAAGAAACATATAAGGTATTACATCGGATTTGACAATTTTCTCGACTATACGTTGGCCATCATACAACTGCGTCAACCTCAGAACGTAGATTCGACACTCGTTTGTTCCCCGCGCTGGCACGACCGGGTAAGAGGGCTTCTGTGCCAATTTAACCCAGCCAGGGTGGTTCTTAGATTTATACAATTTTTCACCATAAATCGCCTTCAGCAGCTGAGTCATCCTCCTCATCTGGCAAAAAGCAGCACAAAGTAAAATAACATACGTCACAGATAAATAACTGTTCAGACAAACCAAAAAATACAAAGTTCTTCTCAACGTCTAGACAGTCTCTCTTTTAAATGCACGTGACATCATTCCCTTTTATCACTCTTTTACACATATTGGGGTGTGTGTGAGAAAATGCAGTTCTGTGACGCGTATGTTGCAGTGCACTATATTAACAAGTGTAGTGCTATCTGTGCTAACATTGCATGTGCAGTTTAAAAAAATGCAGTAGGAGGAACACAAAAAAGCTTTGCACTTGGCTAAAAAAATGGCGTACCACTTCAGTGCAATCTGAGTGGTAGTCAGTCCTGCGCCACTTTGTCGTGAAATCAGGATGGCCAGTGTACTTCCTAGTGTCATGGATATCAATCGTCTGGCGATGTTGGTTCATCGTGTATAAGGAATAATGACCATCCTTGGAGCGCGGCATTATAATCTATCACATCAGAAAACAAAAATGAAGAATGAAAGTTCATTCGACACGTAGCACTAGGACCACTACTCCAAAATAACTATAAAAAGAAATGCAACAAAGAAGAAAATAAATGACGGAAAACAATGGCCTTACCAGTTTTGCGGCCAACAGGTTTTCATCACCGCTCACAAAAACCTTGAACTGCTTAACTGCATCTTCTAAAACAAATGGGCTATGCATAACTGGCAACACGGTGTGTCCTTCATCATCTTTCTTCATAAAGGTTTCCATCTGAAGAAAATACTACATACAAAAAGAACAAAAACAGGACATGAAAAATGGAATAAAAACGCATGGACATGAAAAAATCAGTACAAGAGAAAAAATGATAGCACACGTTTACCGTGACAAATAAAGGTGAAAGTAGCACATGTTCACCAGAACAGTAAACTAAAACCATTTCAGGGTCTTGCTTCCAGTACTTGATGACAAAATCCATGAGATATGAGTCCATTAAAGCTCCTTTGCCAAATGTATTATAGATATAGTCAACATTGTAATTTTCGACATCACCAACAGGATTATTCACCATAAAGAACGCGTTCTTGCAGTAAACATACACATATGGGATCAATAAAAATAAAATTAAAAACAAAACAC
Source organism: Triticum aestivum (assembly GCF_018294505.1). Classification (NCBI taxonomy): domain Eukaryota; kingdom Viridiplantae; phylum Streptophyta; class Magnoliopsida; order Poales; family Poaceae; genus Triticum; species Triticum aestivum. The sequence goes on along the minus strand of NC_057799.1, from coordinate 278,867,700 downwards.
ACAAAAAGGATGAAGGGCACACACATAAAACTTACTCGTGGTATTTGGTTGCAAAATCTTTGCTGAGAACGAGATCCTTTATTTTCCTCGCCTCATCAATATATTTGAACCTCGGAGGCTTCAATTTCTCTATAGAGCATCTCAACTTAAAAGCCCTCTCACCTGCCCTCTTGTTCAAAAATACTTCAGCCTCATCCATAGGAGGACGATTCATTGTTGCACTCCTAGTCCTAGTGACGTATGGGCACGGCGTAACAAAATCATCATCATCAACATCAAATACCTCGTGTGGAGAGCTAGGTCGAGCAACACTTCCACCATCAGGTCCAGACGCCACATCTGTCTTCAAGCCATCTCCAGCCAAAGAACCAGAATTATCTGGAGAGATTTCAATGGCACAATCCTCCATAACCACCTCAGAACCCTGGGACTCAAACAGTGATGTACAGCCTTCACGAAGGTCCCCATCAAAACCTAAAAACGTGTAGAAAAAAATGGAAACACTCAGCACAAAATACAAAACCAAAAAACATTAAATACATCTCAGTAATATAAAAAAATGCAGTTCACTAAAGAAGAGAATGCAACCCACTTCTCTACAACAATGCAACCCACTTGTCTACAACAATGCAGCCCACCTGTCTACAACAATGCAGCCCACGTGTCTATAACAATGCAGCCCACTTCTCTACAACAATGCAACCCACTTGTTTATAACAATGCAGCCCACTTCTCTACAACAATGCAGCCCACCTGTCTACAACAATGCAGCCCACTTATAAAGAACAATGCAACTCACTTGCCCCAAAATAAATGCAGCTAACTTGTCTGCAACAAATGCAGCTCACTAACACAACAAAAATATAACCATCCATTCTAAATCAAGCATTTAACTGAACACACTAGTAAAAAAGACCTTAAGAAGCGGAAGCAAGCAGTAAACAAAAAATAAATAAGGGAAATAAAGAACTTCACTAAAACAACCTTTATCTGCAAAAATTAAAAGTGATGTTAAATCAAGGCAACACTTTCTCGATCCGAGGCAACTATAGAGCATGGCCTTTCTGATGTAGCCAATGTGCTCCACCCCAAACTGAGAAACTCGAACACCATCCCAAGTCTGCAAGAATTGAAACATATGGAATCCACAATCATGCCTGCAATAAAAGAATAAAAAACATCAGTTCACAAAATGAAATAAAAAAACTTGAGCAGTATGGTGGAGAGGGGCTGTACGGAACACACCCATTTGGCTGAATTGGGACAATGACATGTCTCAACACAAATCCATCAAGTGTAGGAGGATTTAGCAGCTCATCAGAACTTGAGCTACCTTCTTCCCATGCACGCTTGATATTTTTAACCATCCTCCTAAAAATCCCGATCGCATCAGGGCTGCCAGGTTTATTGAGCGAGTCAAGAAATTCAAACCGCCTTTCTTTCAAATTTAAGGCAACTACACAATAATGACCAACGCCATCCCTCCTCTCTGGCGGACCAAATGTTGCAAACATGACCTGTTGGAAGTACAAAAATAAATAAAATTATTACAAGAAGAAGAAACAGAACACTATAAAAACCAACACACAAAATATGGTTTTCGACACATAAAAATGTTACTCACCATATCGTTTTTGTCAACACGCTCCTCGGCTTTTGAACAGAACATCATTTTAACACTCCTGCCTATAGTACCAGCATGCCAAATACTTGTCTGCCAAAACAAAACCAAAAAAGAAATAGTGCTCAAGCAAACAGGTCGTCACACGAAATCAGAAAAGAAATTAAAAAAATAAAATAAAAATTTCTGCATTCTTACACAAATATGGTAGGGGACAACTATCGTCGGAGATCCCTTAAACTTATCTACCAGCAAAGAAACCCCAAGATCTACAAGGCATGTAGTGAGCATCCCTTTATCCCAAAAAGATTGACCAACTTCACCAATGGTAATATCAGCCACCTCAGTTTTAAAAGCTATTATGTTCCTGATTTTTTAATGAAAAACTGAAACATAAGATACTAAAAAAATAACAACAACGAAAAAGGGTAAACACGGAAATTAGAAAATACATATGAACAAAACAATTTGAAGAAGCCATACTTCTTCTTCTTGTCCTTCCGAGCCCTCGTAACAAAAGTGTACAACTCATTGTATCTTTTCAGAAGAGCTGGATCAATGCTCAACGGTGTCACAACAGGAAGTTCGTCATCTGTAATAAAAAGATGAAGTTCACTTATCCAAAGAATGAAGTTCAAATATTAAGACAAGGAAATTCTGCTAGCTATTTTGAAAATCACCAACAAAATATCAAGTTTCACTTATCATTAAACATCTAATACAGCTACCATAGTAATTAAACAAAATGAATGAGAAAAACTTCAACTTTACTATCCGAAACAAAACTCTCGCCTTCAGTGTCAGAGTCTTCATGCTTTTGTTCTTCAGAGCTGACCAAAACATTTACTTGGCTAGGTTGCGACGAATCCACCACAACCTCACTGGACTGCCCTTCTGTAGCAACATCAGCATTCTCTGGATTTGCAACAGTCTAGTCAACCGCAACGTCCTTAATACTTCAGCTACATGAGGCTCCACTCCGAATACATCAGGAACATTGTTGGCCGCCAGACAAATAGGAGAAGCAACAACTCTACCAGCAGGAACGACATTCTCCAGCGGCTTTTCAATGCCAAAATCAGAATCTTCATGCCGACTAGGGGAAACAACATCGTGGGATTCCTGAGCTACAGAAGGATCTGCACTGTCGACGGCAACCGATACAGAAGCATCAACACTGCCACCACCCGCAACAGCACAATCCTCCTGGTTCAGATCAACATGAACTTCTACGTTTTCATCTCGAGGCTATGAAAAGTTTAAAAAAGACAGAATGACACAAATGAGCGTGGGGATAATTAACACAACAACACACAGGTCACTTATGTCAAAGACTGCAGACAACATACGCAAAACAACTGCAGTCCACATATGCAAAAGAACTGCAACCCACATGTGTCAAAACAACTACAACTGCAACCCACATATATGTAAAAGGAACCGCAGTTCATTTTGTCAAACGCTGCAGTTCAGTTCTGTTAAAGACTGAAGCTCACACATGTAAAAGACTCTGGACCACGCGTGTGAAAAGAAGTGCAGTTCACTTCTGTCAAAGACTGAAGCTCACACATGTAAAACTATTGCAGCTCACATATGTAAAAGAAATGCATATGAGTGAACAGAACAACGTACATCAAGTTTATAACAACAACAAAAAATTAGATTACACCCCACTAACAGAAAAAGTAACTCAACTATACCTTATCAGCTACAATATCCGGAAGAGACGATGCATCAGCCAAGTCCTCATCCTTCCCAGAGCCATCGTAGGAATCTTTGTGCACATCACAAGCAGCAACTCCAGTCTACAGGTATAGAACCAACCAAAAACGAAAATAAGATGGTAAGGACCAAAAAAAAACTTCAACTATGCACAAGCAGTACACACTTTACAATCGTGAAGTACACAAAAAATACAATAAATTGGGAAAGCAAAAAATGCAAGTTCAAGAAGAGAGGCGTATGGCAGAAGTACTTGTACCTGACCAATTCCATCGTCCCTAGATCCATGGACACCAGAAGATTCCACTCCAGCCTATCACAAAAAACAAATAGTGAGGAGCAGTCCACAAAATACACAAAAGAGGTTCAAAGGCACAAAAAACCTAGAACGTACATTATCAGCGCCGACGCCAGCGTCCTGATGGTTCGTTTCATCCAAAATATGCTCAACATCCTTCTCATACCGACCACATTTTTCTTCCTATGAATGTTTCAACTGAGCATACGGAGACCGAATATTCGTCGCTGCAATCTTCAGGCTTTCAACCACGCCACAATAAAAATTGTGAGCAACAACAATATCTTCATCTCGTGGGCCATGGCCAACAGGGAAAAAACCAGCAACTGTCCTCAACCTGTCACCGAATGTTGGGAAATCTTCAGTCAACTTCAAAACCTTCAGAAGAAGCTCATCAATCTCCTCATGTTTTTTGCCGCCAACAAATGTCTGTTTAGAAGAGCTTCTATTATCAAACATCCGACGAGCCGTGAAACCACGAGTACGCGACACCTCATCATCACAGGAAGGAAGTTGGCTAGAGATAGGCTCATAAAACCTAGCATGAATGCTAGGCCCTGCATCAGAGCTGCCACATAGAACTGCAGCAGGACGGTTGTACACAATATCACCTGACGCCTTCCACTGCAAAAAAAGACAAGAGGCGAAGAGAAGTACACATGTGAGTACTAGAAAGTTCAGATTTATAATGACTACACCTTTAAAAAAACTCTGATATTAAAAACTTAGATGCACTAACCGGCAGCTTCCCAAATTTGTAAGTTTCCAAGTAAATCTTTCCCTTGACAAGCACATCCTCGCTGTATAACTTCATCAGGTCCTTGGTCGTCAGGTATGACGCACATGGCGTCAACGTGTGCATAACAGAAAATTTGCGAAGCTTCAACCAATCAAGATACATAATCAGGGGGACAATGGCACAACCCTTTGCACAATTCTGCTTGCTGCCCTCTGTTTGCCACCTCACCACAGCTGCATGCAACTCATCAACAACAAGCTGACCAAAGTCCATCTGCACCATAGCCGCATAATCCATGTTCTCTACCATTGCAGCAACCCTACCCAAACAAACTACAGGCCCGGGGCACATCAAATTCTGGTAAAGTATCAAGAAGAACACCTTCACAACAAGATCAACAGTCACATGATTATCTTCCTCCACCAACGCCTTCAGCTTCTCAAGCAAGTCCATGACACCTATACTTTTTGAATGTCAAAGCCAAGGTCATCCTTGAGGGTAGTCAACGAGTCATCATGGCCGCTGGTAGCAGGCCTGGGTGCAGTGTGACGACCCATAGGTAAATCAAAAATGTGATGAACTGCATCACGATTGATTCGAAGAACCTTGCCATTCCCAAAGTTCATTATCATGGTGGCAGGGCTAGTCACTCCCATCAGATAGCACATAAGAATGTGTGACACATTTTTCTTTACTGTCAGTTCAAAGACAACACCGAATCCAGCATCCCGAACACGGCTACAGTGTGTGTCTTTCAATAAAGCAGCAGCCTTGCAAACAGTGGGAAGCGACAAACGTACGATCTTGTTAAATCGAGAACCATCTCCCTCGGCATCATATTCAGTTGCATTGCTCTTACTAGACTTCTTCCTCTGTGCAAAGGGAAATGCAGTCCACATTAGAAGATTAGCAATAAAAAAGAGACAGAGAAAACAGAGATAGAATAACAATGAAGGAAACAAATGCAGTCCACTACAAGAAACCTTTGGAAAAACATCCGACTCCTCACCAAAGTCAGCACCAACACCTTCATCGCCATCATCACGGGCACGCTTGGGTAGACTCTTAGATGAACCACAGTCTTTGCATCTACCAGTATGAACATCCCTCACAAAATCAGCAAGCACAAAATCGTCATCATCAGAGTTGGGACCTTCACTAACATGTAGTCGCTTGCGCCGAGGATCCTTTCCACCAGCTTCAGCAGTTCTCTTACCAAGATTCTTCTTCATGCCAGCAACACGTGGACTCCGCCGAGGAGTACCACCTTCCTCAGCAACAGAACTCAGCCTCTTCTTCTGCAAAGCAGGCTGCTTCACTTTGACAAATGTGGCACCCTTGGCACCATCTGCAGCTCTCCTCTTCTTCTCCTTCTCCACACACTCTTTTGAGTCACTTTCAAACCTCAACTTCTTCTTGCTTTGCTTCAATTCATATGCACGAAGCTGTTCCGAGACCATCCACTCATGTGTAACTTCGTCTCTGGTCAAAGCTCACACCAACATCACCCTCTGCAAAATAATGGTCAATCAATTGAGTAACCTCCTCAAACCTAGGCGCCCCAGCATGGAAAACAGACACTGTGTCAAAATGAAGTTTAACTATGGTCGTTAAAAAGTGCACAAAAAGAACAAATGCAGTACACTTAGACATATAAATGCAGTGCTCCAATCATAAGCTAAATAAAAATCAATGCATTGTACAAAAAACTTGAATAAAACAACAATGCAGTTCACAGTTCACAGATACATATAGTGGAGTTCACATATACATATAAATGCAGTGCTGCATACACTAACTTCACATTTGTTCCCAACAAAATGCCAAACTAGATACAACAAGGCAACGCCAATTTGTACAACATCAAGTAAGCAACATACACAAAATAAACAAAGCATTGACATACGAGAAGGAGGGGCCACACTTATGGGAGAATATTCAATTGGCGAATTCTCACCACCATGATCCTTACCACCAGGACAACGAGAGCCAATTGGTGTATCATTATGACCACTTCAATCACCTACTGGATTAAAAAACCAGAAACAGAAATCACAAAACATCACATGACAAATAATGCAAAGGAACGCTGACAACTAACACATCATAAAAAAAACATGCAGGATGAATTAGGAAACTAGATAAACATCAAACAAAATAAACAAAGCCAAAAAATAGCAGTCCACATACCCTGAACTCCTCCCGCTTTGCTCGGCGAAGACATGGCGTTTGCCTGCAGCACAAGGACAAAGTAACAGATATAAGCAACAAAATCGGTGAAATCTAACGAAACCCTAGATGCACCTTGCTCTGCCATAGAGCACACACGAGTATCGACTTCAAATCGAGATAAAATTGCCTGCTTATGGAAAAAATACATAAGCAAAAAACGCAACAGCAACTACGAGAATCACAAAACTAGACGAGGGACGATCAAGACCGAGCCCAAGGGGAACATACCACAAAAAAGGGGATGAACGACGGCGGTGGGGGCGGCGGCGGGAACGGACGGGAAAGGGCTGCGGGAGCGGAGCGGGAAGGGCTGGCGGAGCGGACGACGACGCGGAATGCAGGAATAAGGACCTCTTAGGGGCGATGGTTCCACGGGCGACAGCGGTTGCTGCGGGCTACGGCGGTTTTGGTGGAGGGAGAGATGCTTCGGGAGACACTGCAAGAGAGGAGAGAGGTTTCTTCTCAGTCTCTCTCCCTGTGAGCGGAGCGATGGGATCGCCTGGGAGGGCCACGTACGAGGCTCGCGTGGGAAAGGGTCACATAAAACGGGCCGGTCCAAAATGGCCCGCTAAGTAAGACGGACTACATCGAAACACACATGATGCAGTTCTCTATGAAGAACAATGAAATTCAGACAGTAAAACAAAATAAAATACATGCAGTTCGTAAAAAAGTTAGATTCAAAAACAACGCGCGTGTTAAGATAACGCGTCCAAAAAAAGGTCTACCTTCAAATAAGTGCCACAACAAAAAATGGGGGGGACCCCCCCTTCCGTGCCAGCGACTGCAGCAAGTACACGCAAAAACAGATGCAGTACGCAGCTCTAGAAAAATGCAGAGCATTTGGTTAGACGAAGTAGTACGGTATAATAAGCAATTCTGTTTCGGATTACATGCATGAATAAATACACGGTCTAGTCCACAGCGAAATACTCGTAAAATTGCGTAATACATTGTACTTTTTTCCAGGGGCTGCAGCAAGGACACACAAAAACGGTGCAGTACGCACCTATAGACAACATGCAGTGCTTTTTGTTAGACGATGTAGTGTGGTATGATCAGCAATGCAGTTCCGTGAACACGTACAATACATATAAACATGACAAATGCCCATTCGCACAGAAAGTGGTGGTTAAAAAATTTACTGATCAAAAATAAAATAAAACCACGTTAAAAAAACCACGTTTGCATACAACCACCCAATCCGAGCGGTTCCATCGCCACAAACCCACGATCACAGACGCAAAACCAACCCACGGTCTGCACAACCGCATCGTCAGAGAGATCGTGCACTTCATCCGATGCGGCCACCCCCCCCCCCTTAAATTCAGACCCCTGCCAAAGGCCTTCTCATCCACAACAACACAAGTATCCATTGCGCCGCCACCAAATCGCTCCATCACATCGATCTCCACAGGAAACACCAAGCCCTACTACCGGCGATGGAGTTCTCTGACGAGTACAGGGACGTGGAGGCCCACGGGAACACCAAGTTGCATGTCATCCGCACCAATGACAAGAAGCAGATGGCAATCTCCCTCGCGCAGTACGAGCACCACCTCAGGCTACAGCGCCACAAGATCGTCGGGATTGATCTCGAGTACAACAACGAGCCTGAAGCGACGTAGAAACCGCCCTCATCCAACTCTCCGTCGGCAAGACTCAGCTGGTGCTGCTCTGCCAACTAAGCGATGCTGAAAGGTGCACCATCTTCGACAACTTCCTCGCCGACCCCAGGTACACCTTTGCTGGCTTCTCAATCGATGGCGACAAAACCGGGCTAGAGCACGTCAATCTGGAGGTCGCCAACTTCGTCGACATCCAGAAGGAGTTGAGGATGCCCGAGGCAACCAAGGAGTTGGACTCCCTTTGAGACGTCTCCAGCATGCTCATTGACGACTACTACAACAACATGAAGAAGAAGAAGATCACCGGCGATGAACACAGGCGTTGGGCCACCCTGCCTCTGTCCATGAGGCACATCGAGTACGTGGCAAAGGACACCTACGCAGCGTACGAGATATGGAACCGCATCACACTCACCCAGGACGGGCTTCGCCGTGCAAAGCTGGAGAAGGAGGAGCCCCCCAAGAAGCGCGCGAGGAGCAGCTCGGGATGGGGAGACGCTACCTGGTGAAGAAGCAGACGGTGCCGACCAAGAGCCAACAATGCTAGCGTCATTTTAGATTTATCATCAAATTTGCTTTCTTTCGTTTGCTTATGTATCGTTAGTTTGCTTGTGATCATTTGCTTTTGCTGAACTTAGTTTTCTTGTCATGCAGAATCGCTTGTAATGATCAACTTTGATTATGTTAGATTGCTTTCTATTGAACTTAGTTTGCTGGTGATGAACTTGTCATACAGAATGCTTGTGATCATTTGCTTTCTGTTGTTTGCTTATGTATCATTAGATTCGAGCAGTGCACAAAACGGATGAAGATGCAGTGTGCAAATAGGACGCACGCAGTGCAAAATGTTTACGCATGCAGTACAGGACTCTGTCGAATGCAGTGCACACATACCCAACAAAGCAGTGCACGCTGTGCACTAGAAAAAAGAATACATAAGAGCAAAATCACGAAAAGAAAATGTGACATGTATATGTAGTGCAGAATATGTGAACATGCAGTACAGAAACATGATCAATGCAGTGCACAAATGATTCACTAAGTAGTGCACGCCCCTACATTTGAAACAATATGCAAGACGAAAAAATACAAAGAAAAAAATTGACCACCCAGGTGCAACCAGGCCCCAGCCAGTCTCGTAGTAGATGTCCGCCCACAACAGGCGAGTCATTCTGAGCCACGATGCATGGGGCCGGACACACATGGGCCCACAGGTCAGAGAGCATAGAGCAGCGAGCACCATGTATAAGCGCCCAAATAAGTAACCAGGGGAGTTCGATAGGGCTGCCTCGCCGGCGCTTATAAACAGCTCGAGCACGCCATCCGCAGGCGAGGTGGGACGAAACATTAGGGTGCACACACAGCGCACCGGGAACCAGCCGTGCTGACAGGCGGACTTGGGCCGAATACGTCTTCACTCCCCAAACACAGGCCCAACAGGCAAAAGAGAGGCTACTGAAAATTTAAAAAAATTCCCACATACCACTCCACAAACACAGGCCCAACCACGCGTTCCGTAGTTCGTTGTGATACGACAATGCAGTTCACTATATTCAAGTAAGCAGTCCTGTTGCTTCTCAAATGCATTCGCGTACACTGAATTAGAATCAATCCATCACCTAACACCAACCACAACATTTGTTACTTCTGTTGCTCAATTGGTTGCATAAAAACCTATCCATTCCTGCTCCAGACTAACACAACTCCTCCCCCCATTCCTCTTTTTCTTCAAATCGTAGATCTAGAGTTCCTCCCATCCCCAGCTGTTCTATGAAATTCCACTAAACCCGCCATGGACTGTAAGTGCGGGTGTTTGGCAAGGATGGAGCCGATAGTGGACACATGCGTGTACGCAGAGGGTCTAGAGCTCACTAACACCAAGTGGCGCAGCATGCTCGGGTGCCTGATGATACCCAACAGGGGGTTTCGGGCACCATTTCTTCATCGCCTCACACCCGCAGACCTGCAGGAAAGTTGGGTATGTTTCTTCCCTCACAATTTTTGACATAATCTAGGCTGCAAATCCACATCTGAATGTATATTTCCATCAATTTGTTTAGCAGTGTCAACAAATACAAACAGAATTTGTATTGTTGTTCAGATTTGTTAGCTATTAAGACTAGATAGTTCCACCTAATTTTCTTCAATACCACACCAGGTATCAACACTAGATAGATCAAAACCCCAACACACGAACAAAAAAGAGGGTCAGTAGATCAGTGTTGCAGGTCTCTTAACATGCTAGCGAAGTACACTGTAAATGACCTTGCAGTACAAACATGTTACAGTAAAATATATATCCTAGTAAAACTAGAGGTCAATTCCGTATATAAGTTTGTTCATACATTGCAACTACTTTATAAAATAGTAGTCATATATATGTACATATTTTAGTCAACATAAACAGATCATCCTAAGTATAAAGAAAAACATTTGTTGTTTACTTATAAACATTCTTTTTCCATCCATTCCAAAATGCAGAAACTGCCATCCACAATAAAATTTCCTGCTCCGAGTCCAGGGAAGGTTACTTTGGAGACGCAACACAAGAATGGGTATGCAGACATGCAAGCTGACTACCACATCGACTCTGAAGACTGCATCAACATAACTACTGGTTGGAAAGATTTTGTCTCCCAGAATGGCTTTGAGGTCGGAGAAGTGGCCATGGTGTTTTTCTACAAAGAAGAAGACTCCCCGAAGTTTACAATATTTGCACTGTAGGCTATCTAATATGAAGCAAGCCATCAGTGGCATATTTCTAATGCTTTTCTTATGTTGTATGCTTTTAAAATTATGTCCATCAGACACTTTGAACGATGCCTATTTATAGTATGCAACCTCATCCGCATCTTTTTATCACCCTTTTTAGGCAAGTTGCTGCTGGCAGTAATGCAGTTCTCTCAAACACATAGTGTGGTCCTAAATATATAAAAAATCAGTCCTCTGAACAGTAACAATGCAATGCGAATGGTCGAAACTTTGCAGTTAATATATGATGTTCAAAAGAATTCGCATAGTATGCAGTTCAAACAAATTGTCATAATAACTATTCAGCTAACACAAGCATATAATGGACCATCTATTCTAATAGCAGAATAGAAGATTAACCATACTGCTAATGTAGCACGAAAGTTCATATTATGCAGTCCTCTAAAACACAGAATGCAGTTTAAGAAAAGAGAAATCTCATAAGCTGCCATGACCACTGTAATGCAGCTACAACGAAGTACACTACTAACGAAAATGCAGTGCACTACAACTTATGCCTGAACTACAACAATAAAATTAAAGCAGTAGAAATCCAGACATGTGGTAGACTAACAGAGGTGCCAATACACTCGCACTTCCATAACTCGCCTAAAAATTGTCCAACCACTAAACTATCAAAAAATACCCCGCAAAAAATTACATGGAACACACGACAACTGGACGAACAACATCAGCTTCTATTTAAAAAATGCAATTCAAAAAATGAGGATTATACCTGCAATACAATGAATTCAAACCAACAGTGACAGTAATTACAAGATTCAAAAACACATCGACGCCCAAAATCCAAAAAAATCAATAAGAACAGAGGAGCGGATGAAGCTCACCCGCCACACAATCAAATTCACAGGAATTGAAAACTAACTCCTAAAAATTAACAAATTGTAGCGTAAACAGACCGGGTAAAATGAACGCAATCAAAGAATTCCTACTAACAAACAACATCCGAGCACAAAAAAATCACATCCGACGCGAACACGGACGAACAGAGAAAGCTCGTCCGCCAAATCGCTCGATTTGCAAACATTCTAGTCACTTTTCCTGTAAATTACAAAGAATAAAGGTCAAATGAGATCTAGAAACAAATGAAATCATCCCGCAACACCCGATTCCACACAGAAAACGCAGGTGGACTGCCAGAAAATGAAGCAGTTCTCCCATGAGGCATTGCAATGCCAACGTAAAGACAATGCAGTTCGCTTATGTTGAGCGTCCAGTTCGAAAGTGTTATCAGAATAACTATTCTGCTAATATTAGCAGAATAGACCGGCTATATGTATACACACACACACAAACACACACACACACACACACACACATATATATATATATATCATCCTTGACCGATAACGAGGGGCCCCACACAATCTATCCCTTTGACCCAACATATGAGAAGGGTTTGACCATGATGGTTTCCTGTTGCTATGTGTCCCTTGTTAGACCAAATAAAGTTTGAGCGCATGCGTTGGATGACCCCCCTGCCTCGAAGTTGGGGATCCGACATCATACGTGTTGAACCTCGCTTGGGGTCGGGTACGGTGTTCGGTTTGTAATGTAGTTGGTGCCCCATTGAAGTTGTGCATTCGGGATTTGAACACATCACACACCACCCATACATATTTTCGGGCCGCATGTAGTGTATAGGGGGTCTTCTGATTGACCACATCTCCCCTTTGTGGTTTTTTGTGATGACACACACAGCTGTGGACTCCCGAGTGTATATATATCATCCCTTTGACCGATAACGAGGGGTATGTGTTGGCAATGAATGGATTCCTCCTAGTTCGTGTTAGGGCCGGTCACCATCTGATAGAGGCAAAGGTGTCCCGTCTTTCGATGAGATGGTGGCTATCATTTTTGGTGGAGTAGACTTTGACGATTCGACTACGATTGTGCGAAGACGTCGCGCCTTAGCAATCGCTAAACCAACTCCGAGAGGTTATTGACCACGTCGGAGCACGATCAACCTGGCCACGAGGGTCTGTTTCCTGCACGCAGACGAAGAACAAGCAAGAAAATGAAATTGCAATATGGATATTGCGAATATAAGAGGAAAGCTTTATTAATGAAGGTGAGGTTCTATGACGTCTTGGTCTGGTCGTTGAACACAAACGAAGTACACGAACTTGCAGCTATGGTGAACTTTTAATCTAAACAAAACCCAAAGTCTAAACGGCACCATAAGGGTTGTATATATGGAGGAAGAGGGGGGAATTCCGTGGCCCTTAAAGGAGGGGTCCGAAACCAGCCCTCACTCTTGTTTCCCCACACATACGGACTCTAAAAATAGCCTATACTCGAGTATTTCGAAATTACATGGGCCTGGCCCAATAATAAGTCGACGCAGCACCTATAATAGCCTCTGGACGAAATTTAGGAAGTGGTATCTTGTATATTTCGTCCAAGTCTTCATGCACTCACTATGGTGGCTTCAAATTCCTGAAATCATCACTAGAAACTCCATTCTTGTTCCCCTTGCGCATGCCATCATCTCCATGCTTGAAATTGCTCCAGTGTTCATCCCTCTTATCCATGCTAGGCCCTTCATTTGTAAGCAAAACAAATTATCCAATTTAGGCAACAACATATTCTCATAAACATTAGAATCATTACCTAGAAATGAAAGTACCTGGTAATTGGTCCTCCCCTTCTTGGTCCAGTATGTATAGCAGCAGGGGCTGTGGGTGTAACAATGGTATTGATGTCCTCATCATCCTCCCCTTCTTGAAATGAATTCGTCCTCGACGGAAGCTCGTCTTCCTCACCCAAATAAGGCTTCAAATCTGCAATGTTAAAAGTGGGACTAACCCCAAAATCTGCAGGCAGCTCAAGTTTATATGTATTATCATTTATTTTCTCTAACACCTTAAAAGGACCACAACACATGGCATTAGCTTCGATTTGCGCAAAGAAGGAAACCTATCCTTATGCAAATGTAACCAAACAAGATCTCCAGGTCCAAAGACAACATGTTTTCTGCCTTTATCTCCAGCAAGTTTATATTTAGCATTCATACGCTCAATGTTTTGCTTAGTTAACTCATGCATTTTTAAGATCAATTCAACATGTTGCTTAGCATCAAAATTAACCTTCTTCGAAGATGGAAGAGGCAAAAAATCAATAGGTGCACGTGGTAGGAAACCATACACAATTTCAAAAGGGCACATCTTAGTAGTAGAATGCAGCGAACGATTATAAGCAAATTCAATATGAGGAAAGCATTCTTCCCACATTTTCTTGTTATTCTTCAAAACAGCCCTAAGCATAGTAGACAATGTTCTATTAACTACTTCAGTTTGTCCATCAGTTTGGGGGTGACAAGTAGTACCAAAAAGTAGTTTAGTCCCCAACTTAGCCCAAAACATCTCCAAAATTGGCTAAGAAATTTAGTATCATGATCTGAAACAATAGTATTTGGCACACCATGCAAGCGAATAATTGCACGAAAGAACAAATTAGCAACATTAGCAGCAGCATCGCTTTTATGACATGGTATGAAGTGTGCCATTTTTGAAAATCTATCCACGACAACAAATATGCTATCCCTCTCCTTCTTTGTTCGAGGTAAACCTAAAACAAAGTCCATAGATATATCCTCCCAAGGAACACTAGGTGCATGCAAATGCATATATAAACCATGAGGATTGAGTCATGACTTACCTTTTTGACATGTAGTGCAGGGAGCAACAAAACGCTCAACATCCCATCTCATCTTTGGCCAAAATAAATGTGTAGCAAGTATATCCGTTGTCTTCTTCTCGCCGAAGTGTACCATTAATCCTCCTCCATGCGCCTCCTGCAACAACAAAAGACGAACAGAGCTGTATGCATAGCTTGTTAGCTTGAAACACAAATCCATCGTTAACGACGAACTTGTTCCATGTTCTCCCTTCTTTACAATTCTGCAATACATCTTTAAATTCAGCATCATGCACATATTGATATTTGATGGTCTCCAAAGCAAATATTTTAAAGTCGAGTTGTGAAAGCATACTATAACAACGAGACAATGCATCAACAATAACATTTTCTTTACCCTTCTTGTGTTTAGTGACATAAGGGAAAGTCTCAATGAATTCAACCCATTTAGCATGTCTACGATTCAGTTTTGCTTGACTTTTAATGTGTTTCAAAGATTCATGATCAGAATGTATAACAAATTGTTTGGGCCATAAATAATGTTGCCATGTTTCTAAGGTCCGAACAAGAGCATATAATTCTTTATCATACGTAGAATAGGTCAGACTAGGCCCACTCAATTTTTTAGAAAAGTATGCAGCAGGGTTGCTATCTTGTAATAACACACCTCCTAATCCAATTCCACTAGCATCACATTCAAGCTCAAAAGTCTTATTAAAACCAGGAAGTTGGAGTAAAGGATCATGTGTCAACTTATCTTTCAATACCGTGAAGTCTTCTTCTGTGCGGTACCCCAAACAAAAGGCACATCCTTCTTTGTACGCTCATTGAGAGGTGCAGCAATGGTACTAAAATCTCTCACAAAACGCCTATAGAAACCAGTGAGTCCAAGAAAACTCCTCACTTGTGTGACCGTTTTGGGCTACGACCAACTCTCAATAGCTTCAATCTTGGCTTTATCAACTTCAATTCCCTGTGGAGTAACAATACTCAGTCGGTGCAAAAGGTGCACTTCCCAAGGTTACCAAACAAACATGCATCACGTAGAGCTATAAAAATAGCACGTAAATGTTCCAAATGTTCTTCCAAAGATTTGTTATAAATTAGTATATCATCAAAATAGACTAGCACAAATCGTCCAACGAAAGCACGTAAAACTTCGTTCATTAATCTCATGAAAGTACTAGGTGCTTTAGTTAACCCAAAAGGCAAGACTAACCACTCATATAAACCAAACTTAGTTTTAAATGTTGTTTTCCATTCATCTCCCAATTTCATACGAATTTGATGGTGTCCACTACGCGAATCAACTTTGGAGAATATTGTAGAGCCACTCAATTCATCAAGCATATCATCTAGCCTAGGAATAGAATGACGATAACGAATAGTAATATTATTAATGCCTCTACAATCAACACACATACACGACGTACCATCCTTTTTTGGCACTAGTATAACAGGAAAAGCACAAGGACTAAGAGATTCACATATATAACCTTTGTCAAGCAGCTCCTATACTTGATGCATAATCTCCTTCGTCTCCTCTGGATTGGTACGGTATGGCGCATGGTTTGGCAGTGAAGCACCAGGAATTAAGTCAATCTGATGCTCAATCCCGCGATAGGTGGTAATCCCGGTGGCACACCTTGTGGAAAGACGTCAGCGAACTCCTGCAAAATGTTAGTGACAGCAGGAGGCAAAGAGGAAGGCACGTCTTTGAATGAAAATAATGCCTCTTTGCACACAAAAGCATAGCAAACAGATTTGCTGAAATCTAGCTCATCAACATCAGATTGGGTAGTAAGTAAACATGCACTTTTCAATTTAATTTCAGAAGCAACACTAGGTGGTTTATTTTTAGGCTTCATTTGTTGCTCAAATTCTTTTGCCACAATCTGATTTTCACTCTTATTTTTCTCCTGTTTTGCATTATTAGCTCTATTAATATCATCTTTCAAAATGGAATCAGGAGTCATAGGAAGCAAACTAATATGTTTATCCTTATGAACAAGAGTATAATGATTGTTTCTACCATGGTGTACAGATTTTTTATCAAATTGCATGGTCTACCAAGTAATAAGGGACATGCTTGCATGGGTACCACATCACAATCAACATAATCAACATATGTAGAGATACTAAAATGCACACAAATAGTACGTGTTACCTTAACCTTACTGCTGTTGTTGAACCATTAGATGTAGTAAGGATGTGGATGTGGTGTTGTGGTGAGAGATAGCTTCTCCACCATATCCATTCTAGCCAAGTGGTTGCAGCTCCCTCCATCTATGATGACGCGAACAGAACGTTCCTTCACAGCTCCCTTTGTATGGAACAAATTATGCCTCTTATTTTGCTCAGCTTATGTGACATGCACGCTCAAAACATGTTGAGCAACTAAACTTTCATACCTGTCAGCATCTTCAGCAGCCATGTATTGCGTCTCATGATCAGAATCATCTCCACCGTGTTCTTCACTTGTAATAAGAGCCAAAGTCTCCTCATCATAGTCACTAGAGGAGTCATACCCACCATCCTCAATAGTAATCATACCGCGCGGAGATTGGCATTCTCTCACATAATGACCTCTATCCTTACAACGACGACAAATAATATCATGTGTGTGCCCTGCTGATGCCATGGATGAAGAAGAGCTCTATGCAGCCCTGGTAGGTGTGCTCTTGGCAGATAGTGGTGGTTGTGCCTGTTGTCTTGTATCACGGTTGGAGTTGGCAACTGACGGATGTGCCGATGCAGCAGAACATATGGAAGTAGAGGATGCACGCGGTGTCAATGATGAAGGTCGACCTGCAGAAAAGTTAGTTCACACCAATGCATGTCGATCCTGCACTTCACGTTCAGCTTTGCAAGCAAGATGGAATAAATGAGTGATATTATTATACTCCTTATACTCTAAAATGGTATGAATCTCTCTATTTAAACCACCAATAAAATGTGCAAGCATAGCTTCATTATCTTCAACAATACCACATCTAATCATGACAGTTTGTAATTCCTGATAATACTCCTCTACAGAATTTTTTCCTTGTCTCGAATGCTGCAGTTTTTGAAGTAATTCACGTTGATAATATGGTGGAACCCAACGTGTACGCATAGAAGTTCTCAAAGCAGCCCAAGTAGTAGGGATATTATCATGATATAATCTATAATGTTCAGACCACCAAACAAAAGCAAAACCAGTGAATTCACAAACAGCAGCAAAAACACGTGTATCCTCAGGATATTGTAAGCATGTGAAACGTTGTTCAGCTTCTAACTCCCAAGTAAGATATACATCAGGAATGTATCTACCCTCAAACTTTGGAATATTCAATTTTACTTTAGGAATATGGTCATAATCTTGTACCTGAGGTGGTGGTGCAGCCCTACCGTTGCGATGATATGCATGAGGTCGACCTGGTGCTGGTGGTTGCACGTAGTTCTGATTTTGATCAACCTCATCCTCGTAATAGTCCTCCACCTCTGCAGTAGCAGCATGAGCTATAGAAGCATCAATAGCAGTAGCAGCGGCACCATAAGTTTGTCCTGGCTCAAGAGGAATATGTTGCGCACGCCCTGGTAGATCGCGACGTGGAGGTGGTTGTTGATGTTGTTGCAATGGGGCAGCTGATGACGGTGGTGGTTCTGGAAGACGTGCGAGTACTTCATCAAACTTGGCGTCCAACTTGGTGTCAATTGTCTTCTCAATGTCATCAATCCTCTCTAGTGCCTTTCCAAAGCTAGCCATCACGTCTTCCACCCGTTGACTCGACATTTGCTGAAATTTATCATGAAGCTCCTTCTTCGTCATGTTCTCTCCGTCAATCTCGTCGGCTTATGGTCCTGCCATGGTTAGCAGTAATAGAAACACACAATAATTTGATCCTACAGACTACTAGAAAGTGGCTGGGTGTCACAAATCCGTCAACCAAATCTCAAATTCTTACCAGTTCTTACCCAATAGTAGGTGGTGATCGGCAACCATTGTAGTCAAAACTCTCAAAGCTTGGACAGAGCGATTGCCAGGTGATGTCAAATGCACGGTGTAGATGTATGTGGAGCTGGGAAGGCTTGATATATGGTAGCAAAAAGGTCAACAATAATCAATTCAGAAATGCAAAGTTGAATAAATGCTCAACGACGGTAGTGTGCTGGTCCTAGGCTAGAACAGTACCAAAACCATGGCGCGGCATGTAAACAAAGAAAAAGCACAGTCTGATTTTTTTTCATTTTTTGTGCTCTTTTTTTTGCGAAAAATCACTATAATGCCGAGTGTCTCAAAACTCTTCGCAGGTCAAAATAACAGGATAGGCACGAATTTTTTTGACTATTTTTTCAAAAAAGGGGCAACGATGACCAAAAAGTGCGATAAAAATCACTATGATGGCACCTGTCTCAAAAGACTCAGAAAAGACTAAAAACAGGATAGGGAAAAATATTTTCACCTGCCGAAATTTTGGCCTAAAAAATGCCCGGGGGTCTCCAGAGTTTTTTTTCGAAACCTACTCAAGCAAGGAAACATGAATATGAAAATAGATGGATCTTGAAAACAAATGAAAACACTCGAATTGGTGGTGGACAGGCAGATGTATATGTGGACTCGGATAGGTGGTGGACAGGCGGATGTATATGTGGACTCGGATTGGTGGTGGACAGGCGGATGTATATGTGGACTCGGATTGGTGGTGGACAGGTGGATGTGTATGGCAGTGGTAAGGAATATGTTGGTGGTGGTATATGGCAGGAGCGATGACGATGGTGCGGCGGCAGCGTGACAACTTGTGAACATAACTTGAAACTCTAAAAGAGTAGACTCTATGACTAGCATCTTGACACGACGATGCAACCGCAAATTCAACGAAGTAAAACTCTAAAAAGATTATGCAAAGGCTTAGATTGGTTCAGATATGATGAACTAACCCTATTTTTTTGGCTTTTCGTATACTATAGGTATGAAGAACAAACTCGATCTAAACTACGAAAAACTGGAAAATCTCACTGAGCAACCTGGAAATCTGATACCACTTGATAAAGGCAAAGGTGTCCCATCTTTCGATGAGATGGTGGCTATCGTTTTTGGTGGAGTAGACTTTGACGATCCGACTACGATCGTGCAAAGACGTCGTGCCTTAGCAATTGCTAAACCAACTCCGAGAGGTTATTGACCATGCCAACGTACAATCAACTTGACCACGAGGGTCTGTTTCCTACACGCAAACGATGAACAAGCAAGAAACTGAAATCGCAATCTGGATATTGCGAATATCAGAGGAAAGCTTTATTAATGAAGGTGGGGTTCTGTGACGTCTTGGTCTGGTCGTTGAACACAAATGAAGTACGCGAAGTTGCAGCTATGGCGAACTTTTTATCTAAGCAAAACCCAATGTCTAAACCGCGCCATAAGGGCTGCATATATGGCGGAAGAGGGGGGGATTTCGTGGCCCTTGAAGGAGGGGTCCGAAACCAACCCTAACTCTTGTTTCCCCATACATACGCACTCTAAAAATAGCCTATACTCAAGTATTTCGAAATTACATGGGCCTGGCCCAATAATAAGGCGACGCAGCACCTATAATAGCCTCTGGACGAAATTTAGGAAGTGGCATCTTGTATATTTCGTCCAAGCCTTCATGCACTCATTATGGTGGTTTGAAAGTCTTGAATTCATCACTTGAAACTCCATTCTTGTTCCCCTTGCACATGCCATCATCTCCATGCTTGAATTTGCTCCAGTGTTCATCCCTCATGTCCGTGCTAGGCCCTTCATTTGTAAGCAAAACAATTGTATCCAATTTAGGCAACATGATATTCTCATGAACATTAGAATCATTACCAAGAAACAGAAGTACCTGGTAATTCAATTGGCGTGCGCGAGCTCTAGTAATTGGTCCAGTATGTATAGTAGAAGGGGCTGTGGGTGTAACAATGATATTGATGTCCTCATCACTCACATGTCGTTCAACCAAAGCTCAAGCTCATGCATTGTCAGGATTCCCTCCCACACGCTCGGATTGCTGGGTTCGACCGACACCGTACCCTGCGTATCTCGTCCTTAACTACCTGGCTTTCATGGTTGTTGTCTATATTGAGAGGCAGGCGCCACATCTAAATTGTACGTTATTCGATGTTGAAAACACACATCACCCCTTCCAACATACATCATTTTGGGTCGCATGCAGGCAATGCTGGTTTTGTGGTCCCTCTCGTGCGATTTTTTATGATGGTTCAATCTATTGGCCCAAGCGGTTTATATACATTCTATCCATTTTTTATCGACAACAACAGTTGTCATTTGACCAAGCGGTAGATTCACTGGTCCTTCTTATGGTAGGTCATGGCAAAATGCATGTATGACAAAAAAGTATCATTACGTGCATCCGCCTCGCTGACACGAAGTGGGAGGTGGGTCAAGCACCCAAGATAGGTAGCTACGACATTATGTCATTATAGATATATCCAAGGGTGCTTTCAGGTTTGCGAGGCAGATGCCACCAAAGTTGTGCATTGTGTATTTAAAGTTTAAACATCACACCCTATATTCCAACATATATTTGGCCACTTCCAGGTGGTTCTTGACTTCTGGCCCCTCTCATCGATCTTCGACGACGTGCCCAACCGTGGGCCCACGCGGTTAAAGTTGTGCATTGGAATTTTGAAAGTCACAGACCACCCTTTTCACTCATATATATTTGGGCCAGATGCTGGGGTGGTTGTCTTCTGATCCTCTCTAACATTTTTTTGCTGCAAAGACTCGAATGACGCTCAATGGACACGCGTGTACTGGTTTAACCGTGTGTGATGCAAGTGCGCTCTGAATCACCATGACTGCGCAAGCACGAGGAAAGGTGGAGGTACTGGCTTAACCTTGTGCGATGCTAGTGCACTGTAAAATCACCACCTGCGCAAGCTAAAGGCGGGTAGTTTATTCAGATTGAATTCCACGTCTGCGTCTGAAAATTAGGACAAACCGTGTGCGATAGACCAGCTAGGTAGAAATCTAAAAACAAACTACCCGCCTAGAGCATTGCAAAAATCAGTGGTTCCGCCGCTTTTCCTGATTATCATACACGCATATTCTTATTGGACCGTGTGCGATCTTGGGTACTCCCGCCCTGCACCAATTTCTTTACCCAAATTCTAGTAGCCGCCGTACTTCAACCGTCGCCCCCACTCCTCTAGCACTGACCTTATAGTAAAATTGCTGTAGCGAGGCATTTGATCCGTCGCCCTCCCTCATCCACCACCATCTCAACCCACCATTACTAAAATTTTCAGTAGTCGCGGCGTATCCTCAAACACCACCCCCTCCATAGCCTTCCCACCCGCCCCTCCCCCCTCGAACCCTAGCTCGCCGCCACCGCCAACCCTTGTCGGTCTGCCCGTTTCTCCTAGCTTAGATAACAAAGTTTAGGTTACCCAGCGATTCCCATACCGTCGCCTCACTCCCCTGAGTTTTTAGGTGAGTCTTGCCATGTCCCTCCCCGCCAATTCCACATCCCCGGCTCTAGCGTGGTCTATAGCACGAAAAACCATTCTTTACAAGATAGGGCCGTTCACAATGTCGCAGCCTAAGCTCGACCACGTATCCCGGGGAGCTCAACGAGCGTTCGGCCAAGAAGAGGTTTATCATGGCCTCTCCGGCAGACATTGGCGAGGTGGTCGCCATTCGCCCCGACATGTCGATCCCGGAGCAACACCTCGCCGTGGAAGCCGGCGAAGACGTTGACTACATTGCCACCCGAAGGCTTGACATCAGCGGGCTAGCGTATTACTGTATCTCGGGAAAGCTGGCTATGACATCAAGCTCGTCGACGGTGATGGCTTCACGTGGGCCATGTGACACGTTAAGTGGACCATCCCCAACCCCTTTGGTTCAACTGCTGTCGACCTCTTTGACGTCCTTGCCGCTGATCTCCTCTGCCACACGGTCAAGGATTTGAGATCCTTGTACGCTATCGAGCCCATTTTGTCATTTCTGAAGGACACGTTCTAAGGCGGCGGCTTGGGATCCTCAATTGCCCAGTCAGATCTCATCAACCACGACCACGAGGAGGGCACCCACAAAGGTTCTTCCAAGGTGAAACAACCCATCTGGGACATCAGAGAGCACTCCATGGGTCTGTGCTCTTCCAACTGGAAGCATCCCATCCATGACATGTGAGGCAACATCCTATCAGCAAATCTTACCTTTTCTAGCTTGCCAACTCGTACCCTTTTTTGTAGTAGCTTTTTCCATGCGGTGTTTTAACTGTGCCGTGTTTAATTATTTCAGTTATGCAAAAATGTAATGTTCAATAGGGCTATGTGATGTTTAAGTATGAATTGTCCACTTCAGTTCCACGAATGGCTATATTTGGTTGTTTATAGTGAGTAGATGCCTTGTTTATCTATATTTGGTTGTTAGGTTGGTTGCAGTGAGCATTTATCCAGTTATCGAGAAGATGCCTTGTTTATCTGTATTTGGTTGTTAGGTTGGTTGCAGTGAGAATTTGTCCAGTTATCAAGCAGAGGCCTTGTTTATCTATATTTGGTTGTTAGGTTGGTTGAAGTGAGCATTTGTCCAGTTTTCAAGCAGATGGCTTGTTTATCTGCATTTGCTTGTTAGGTTGGTTGCAATGAGCGTTTGTCCAGTTTTCAAGCATATGATCTATTTATATGTCTTTGCTTGTTAGGTTGGTTGAAGTGAGACTATGTCCAGTTTTCAATGGCTATATTTGGTGGTTATACTGATCATTTATGCTTGTTTAATTCAGTTATTCACAATGTGATGTTCATTATGTGCAAGTCGGAACTATGCTTCTCGATTGCATCAATACCAGTTTGAACGGCTATATTTGGTTCCAGTTATGCCTGGTGTAGTTAACACATGACCTTTATTTCAGTTTTACACATTTATCTAGTGTGATGTTTAAGCATGACCTACGTTCTATTCATTTTCAACAATACCAGTTTGAATTGCAATATTTGATGGTTGTTAAGCCTGTTGTAGGTAACTTTCCCTTCCATTTTATATCTTCTTTAACAGCATGCTGAAACCAACACATTCAAGCTATCATTTGGAGATGATTGACAACCCACAAATATAGGGGATCGCAACAGTTTTCGAGGGTAGAGTATTCAACCCAAATTTATTGATTCGACACAAGGGGAGCCAAAGAATATTCTCAAGTATTAGCAGCTGAGTTGTCAATTCAACCACACCTGGAAGACTTAATATCTGCAGCAAAGTATTTAGTAGCAAAGTAGTATGGAAGTAACGGTAACGATGATAAAAGTAACAGTAGTAGTTTCGTAGCAATTGTAACAGTGGCAACGGCAAAGTAACATAGCAAAGATCAATATGTGAAAAGCACGTAGGCAATGGATCAATGATGGATAATTATGTCGGATGGCATTAATCATGCAACAGGTATAACCTAGGGTGACATAGAACTAGCTCCAATTCATCAATATGTACGCATGTATTCCGAATATAGTCATACATGCTTATGGAAAAGAACTTGCATGACATCTTTTGTCCTATCCTCCCGTGGCAGCGGGGGAAATTAAGGGATATTAAGGCCTCCTTTTAATAGAGAACCGGACCAAAGCATTAGCACTTAGTGAATACATGAACTCCTCAAACTACGATAATCACTGGAAAGAATCCCAATTATTTTCACCTTGGGGTATGCGGATCATAACTCATAATAGCTGTCTACAACTTGCAAGATAGGATCAAGAACACAAATATATTCATGAAAACATAATAGGTTCAGATCTAGAATCATGGCACTCGGGCCCTAGTGACAAGCATTAAGCATAGCAAAGTCATAGCAACATCAATCTCAGAACATAGTGGATACTAGGGATCAAACCCTAACAAAACTAACTTGATTACATGATAAATCTCATCCAACCCATCACCATCTAGGAAGCCTACGATGGAATTACTCACGCACGGCGGTGAGCATCATGAAATTAGTGATGGAGGAAGGTTGGTGATGATGATGGCGACGATTTCCCCTCTCCGGAGCCCCGAACGGACTCCAGATCTGCCCTGCGATGAAGAACAGGAGGTGGCGGTGGCTCCGTATCGTAAAACGCGATGAATCCTTCTCTCTAATTTTTTTCTCCCCGAACGAGAATGTATGGAGTCTGAATTGAGGTCGGTGGAGATCTAGGGGACCCACAAGGCAGGGGCACGCCGTAGGGGGGCGTGCCCTCCACCCTTGTGGATAGCCGGTGGGTCCCCTCTAGTTGATTCTTTCACCAATATTTTTTATTTATTCCAAAAATATTCTCCATGAAGTTTCAGGTTATTCCAAGAACTTTTATTTCTGCACAAAAATAACACCAAGGCAATTCTGCTGAAAACAGCGTCAGTCCGGGTTAGTTCCATTCAAATCATGCAAATTAGAGTCCAAAACAAGGGCAAAAGAGCTTGGATAAGTATATACGATGGAGATGTATCAACTCCCCCAAGCTTAACCCATTGCTTGTTCTTAAGCAATTCAGTTGACAAACTGAAAGTGATAAAGAAAAACTTTTACAAACTCTGTTTGATCTTGTTGTTCCAAATATGTAAAGCCAGCATTCAGGTTTTCAACAAAGATTATGAACTAACCATATTTAGGTCTCACATTTACTCATATCAATGGCATAATCAACTAGCGAGCAATAACAATAAATCTCGGATGACAACACTTTTTCAAAACAATCATGATATGACACAACAAGATGGTATCTCGCTAGCCCTTTCTGAGACCGTAAAATGTAAATGCAGAGCACCCCTAAAGATCAAGGACTGACTAGACATTGTAATTCATGGCAGAAGAGAACCGGTCACAATCATACTCAATATCAATTAATAACAACACATACAAATGAAAGTGGTGCTCTCTAACTGGTGTTTTTATAACAGGATGATGACTCAGCAATAAAAGCAAATAGATAGGCCCTTCGCAAAGGGAAGCAGGGATTTGCAGAGGTGCCAGAGCTCGAGCTTTTTGAAACAAAGATGAATATAATTTTGAGCGGTATGCTTTCATTGTAAACATAACAACCAAGAGATCTCGATATCTTCCATACTAGATACATTATAGGCGATTCCCAAATAGAATGGTAAAGTTTATACTCACCCTCCACCAACAAGCACATTCCACGGCTGGTCTGAAACAACGGGTACCATCCAACTAACAACAATCCTGGGGGAGTTTTGTTTGAAGTTATATTTTGATTTGATTTGAGCATGGAACTAGGCATTCCAATTACCAGCCATTTTCTCTTGAATGACGAGCGGAGTCCACTCACCGTGAGAATAACCCACCTAGCATGGAAGATACTGACATCCCCCAGTCGCTACATGAGCGATTCAGGCATACAAAACGGATTATCATTTGAAGGTTTAGAGTTTGGCACATGCAAATTTACTTGCAACGGCAGGTAAATACCTCATATAGGTAGGTATGGTTGACTCATATGGAACAACTTTGGGTTTATGGAAGTGGATGCACAAGCAGTATTCCCGCTTAGTACAAGTGAAGGCTAGCAAAAGATTGAGGAGCGACCAACTAGAGAGCAACAACAGTCATAAACATGCATTGAAATTAACCAACATTGAGTGCAAGCGTGAGTAGGATATAAATCACCATGAACATAAATATCATGGAGGCTATGTTGATTTTGTTTGAACTACATGCGTGAACATGTGCCAAGTCGAGCCACTCGAATCATTCAAAGGAGGATACCATCCTATCATACTACATCACAACCATTTTAAAAGCATGTTGGCATGCAAGGTAAACCATTATAAACTCCTAGCTAATTAAGTATGGAATGAGTAACTATAATCTCTAATTGTCATTGCAAACATGTTTCATTCATAATGGGCTAAATCAGGTACGATCAACTAATCATATTTACAAAAACAAGATAGGTCGAGTTCATACCAGCTTTTCGTCATCTCAATCATTTCATCATATATCATCATTATTGCCTTTCACTTTCATGACCGAACGATATGGATAATAATAATAGTGCACGTGCATTGGACTAAGCTGGAATCTGCAAACATTTATTCAAAGGAGAAGACAAGGTAATATGGGCTCTCTGTTAGATCAATAATAATGCATATGAGAGCCGGTCAACATTTTCATCGTGGTTTTCTCCTCTCGATCCAAAGAAAGGAAAAAGAATTTCAAAGAAACACATTTAAATGTTTTTGGAGTTTTTGTTTTTCTGAAGAAAGTAAAACAAGAACGAGAAAAACTATTTACACGGGAAAGCTCGCAATAAACAAAAGAAGAATGAGAAATCTTTTTGGGTTTTCTTCTAATGCTACTACTAAACATGAAAGGGAAACTAAAAAGAAACTACAACTATTTTTTTGGTTTTTCTTAAAGTTTTTCAAACACACAAGAAGAAAGCGAGAAAAATAAATGAACTAACATGGATACTACAATGAAAAAGTATGAATACCGACAACTGGAATGAGTGTGTGAACATGAATGTAATATCGGTGAGAAATACGTACTCCCCCAAGCTTAGGCTTTTGGCCTAAGTTGGTCTATGCCCATGGATCAAAGTAGCCCTCTCGTGTATATTGGGGTTCCACTGGTTAGCGAGCTCCTGCGGCTCCCACTAATAAATGGACTCCTGATACAGATCAGGTGATGGTTCTGGCTCGTGAACTGGGGATCGCGTCTGATACGTCTCCAATGTATCTATAATTTATGAAGTATTCATGCCATGTTTACAACAATTTTATATGGTTTTGGTATGATTTTCATGGAACTAACCCGGACTGACGATGTTTTCAGCAAAACTACCGTGGTGTTGTTTTTTGTGCAGAAATGAAAGTTCTCCAAATGAGCTGAAACTTTTTGAATGAGCTGAAAGTTCTCCAAATGGGGTGAGGGTTTGTACCAGTAGCTATGTGTTTATTCTCTCTCTCTCTCTCTCTCGTGTTCTTGAGATGTCACGATCTTGATGTATCGCGGGCTTTGTTAATATAGTTGGATCATATGGTGTTTTCCCCTCTCTATCTTGTTGTGATGAACTGAGTTTTTCCCTTTGAGATTTTGTTGTTATCGGATTGAATACTTTTATGGATTTGAGAGCACTTGATATATGTCTTGCATATGAATACTCGTGTTGCAATGGGGTATCATATTGATTCACTTGATATATGTTTTGGCATTCCACTCGCGGATTCCCGCGGTGACATTGGGGTAATATATGCATAGGGGTTGATGCACGTTCTCATCTTTTATTTCTCTGGTAGAAATCCTGGGGCACTCTTTGAGGTTCTTTGTGTTGGATTGAGTATTATGAATCTGAAATTATTTGGTGTTATTTTAGTACGAACTCTTGGATAGATCAATCGGAAAGAATAGCTTCGAGGTGGTTTCATACCCTACAAATAATTTCTTCTTATGTTCTCCGCTAGATAGGAACTTTGGAGTGATTCTTCATCGCAATTTGAGCGCTGGTTATATGATCCAATTATATTAGCACTGTTGAGAGATTTCACTAGCGAAAGTACGGACCCTAGGCCTCATTTTCAAGTATTGCAATACCGTTTGTGCTCTGTTTTATCAATTGCTACCTTGCTGTTTTATTTATTCAGATTATGAAAATATATTTCTACCATCAATATTACACTTTTATCACCATCTCTTCGCTGAACTAGTGCACCTATACAATTTGCCATTGTATTGGGTGTGTTAGGGACATAAGATATTTCTTGTATTTGTTGCAGGGTTGTTTGAGAGAGACCATCGTCATCCTACACCTCCCTCGGATTGATAAACCTTAGGTCATCCACTTGAGGGAAAATTGCTACTGTCCTACAAAATTCTGCGCTTGGAGGCCCAACACGAGTCTACCAGAATAAAGTTGCATAGTAGACATCAAGCTCTTTTCTGGCGCCGTTGCTAGGGAGGTGAGTGCATGAAGGTATATCTTTAGATCTTGCAATTGAATCTTTTAGTTTCTTGTTTTATCACTAGTTTGGTTTATAAAAAGAAAACTACAAAAAATGGAATTGAGGTTCATCATATTCTTGATCATCTTTATAATATCTTTCTTGAAAATGATGGATCGGCAAATTGTGCTCAATTATTAGAAGAAGAACTCAATAAAATGTTTGGCACAAAATATTTGATTTATGAGCATGATATGAATTTTATTAGTATGAACTCTTTGAATATTCATGATGCTAATGATATGCAAAGCTACAAGCTTGGGGATGCTATTCTTGATGAAGATGATATTTTTAGGCCCCCAAGTTTTGATGAGAAAATTTATTATGATGAAAGCATGCCTCCTATTCATGATGATTATATTGATGAAAGTGGGTTTGGAAGAGTGTCAACTCTAGGTACTAATGATCCCACTATTTTGGAGGGTGTTGAATTTTATTGTAATAATTATGAAAGTGGATTTGGAGAGGTCATGACTTTATTTAGTGATGAATCCACTATTTGGGAAGAGGTTTCAATTGATTATTGTGAGAACAAAGTTGCTATCTATGATGATTATGGTGATGACATGTATGCTATAAAGAATAACGATAACCATGAAACTTTTCATCATGATTTTAATTTTCAATCCTATGATAGTTACTTTGTTGAGTTTGCTCCCATTACTATTCATGAGAATAAATTTGCTTATGTGGAGAGTAGTAAAATTTCTATGCTTGTGGGTCATGAAAAGAATGCTTTATGTGATAGTTATATTGTTGAATTCATTCATGATGCTACTGAAAATTATTATGAGGGAGGAACTTATGCTTGTAGGAATTGCAATAATATCAAGTTTCCTCTCTATGTGTTGAAAATCTTGAAGTTTTGCTTGTTTTGCCTTCCTATGCTAGATGATTCTTGTTCCCATGAATTATTTTCTCACAAAATCCCTATGCATAGGAAGTGGGTTAGGCTTAAATGTGCTTGTCATGTGATTCATGATGCTCTCTTTATGTTTCAATTCTTATCCTTTACGCGAGCATCATTGAACTCATCATGCCTAGCTAAAAGGCATTAAAGAAATGCGCTTGTTGGGAGACAACCCAACACTTTTACTTACTGTTTTTGTGTGTTCACATGATTATGCTAATGTATTGATAATGTTTTATTGCTTTTGTTTCAATAAAGTGCCAAGTAAAGCCTTTGGGATCATGTTGGGTGATAGTTGATTTGATCTTGCTGAAAAACATTAACTTTTGCCTTCACGAAAATAATTCTCATTTTTAACAGAAGAGTGCTTTTGAGTTGATTCCTTTTGCATAAGTTTAATATAAAAATTTCTCACGTGGTGTGGTACTAATTGTTTCATACTTTTTGGAGTGGCAGAAGTATGGTAGTTATCCATATTACTACAGACTGTTCTGTTTTTGACAGATTCTGTTTTCAATGCATAGTTTGCTTGTTTTCTAGTTTCCATGGCTTATATTGCTCAATATAAATTGTGGAAATGATATGCTACAGTAGGAATTGTGTGATAACAATTATGAATACTGTCTTTGACAGTACCAAAAGTGAAATGGTTTGCTCTTTATCATACTAACCTATATCACAAAGTTTCGTTAAGTTTTGTGTGATTGAAGTTTTCAAGTTTTGGGTGAGATGTCGATATGAGGAGAATAAGGAGTGAAAAGACCCTAAGCTTGGGGATGCCCAAGGAACCCCAAAGGTAATATTCGAGGAATATCCAAGAAACTATGCTTGGGGATGCCCTGGAAGGCATCCTCTCTTTCGTCTTCAACATTATCGGTAACCTCACTTGGAGCTATGTTTTCATTCGTCACATGATATGTGTTTTGCTTGGAGCGTCAATTTTTTTTGTTGGTATTTGCTTTATGTTATTTAGAATAATGTTTTTCATCTTTTATTTCAATAAAAGTGGCATTGATAGCCTTTACTATGCTTATTTTGCAAGTCTACATGTTGCTGTTTGAAAACAGAAAGTTTACCGCTGTTGCAAAAATTCCCTAGAAAAGTCAGAATGTGATAAAATGTTGAATTTTTTTTCCAAAATGAGCTCTGATAAATTTTCTACAGTCTGGAAAATTTTCATAACTTTTGGTGTTAGATAATTATTGATACTCTTGCATTCCTTACAGACTGTACTGTTTTGGCAAATTGCTGTTATGTTTGCATTGTTTGCATATGTTTGCTTGTTTAATGATTCTATTTGAGGATAGGAGTATTAAATATGCAGAGGCATTTAGTATGCAATGTTGAATAATAATTGTAGTGATTTGCTACAGTAGAGAATGATAAGGTTTTTGCATTGGTTTATACTAACTTATCTCACGAGTCCTTGTACAGTTTTGTGTGAATGAACTTTTGAGATTTAGGAAAACCGTGATATGAGAGGAATTAAGGAGACACAAAAGCTCAAGCTTGGGGATGCCCAAGGCACCCCAAGATAACATTTCAAGAAGTCTCAAGCATCTAAGCTTGGGGATGCCCCGGTAGGCATCCCACCTTTCTTCACCAACAATTATCGGTTAGTATCAGTTGATCCTAAGTTTTTGCTTCTGCACATGATGTGTGCTATCCTTGGAATGTCATTTTATTTTGTTTTGCTTGCTGTTTTAATAAAATACTTAGATCTGAAAGTTTTTAAATAAAATAGAGTCCTCAAATAGTTGCCAGGGAGGCTAGGTAAACAGCACGCACATCCCGTCAACGAAGCTCTTTTCAATGGAATTGCTCTAGTGCTTCACGTATATCTTTTTTTAGCACGGTGTGCTTTAGTATTTTTGAAGAAATTCTCTCTTGCTTCACTTAAATTAATTTGAGAGAAAGAAATATTATGCTCATGATCTTCACTTATATTTGTTTGAGCTTATCAAAAGCAACACATGAAAATTAGTTCCAAAGTGATAGACATCGAAGAAGGATATAATAAAAACTTTCATGAAGATCATTGGACAAAATCAAACTTGATTCTTTGTAATAGTTTTGAGATATGATGATAGTGATATGTGAGTCATGTTGGTTAGTAATTATGCTTTAGTAAGAATATTGGTGTTAAGGTTTGTGATTCCCTATGCAAGCACGAAAGTCAATAGTTGTGCAATGAAATTACATCCTACTTGTGGTGCATTATTTGGTGTTAATTATGCTCAATGCTCGCTTATGAGATTATTCGTTTCTTGGTTTGTCACTTCTCAACCTTTTGCTAGCCTTCATTTTGCACTAAGTATGATCACTACTTGTTCATCTAAAATCCTTTAAACCAGTTTTGCCACATGAGTCCACTATACCTACCTATATGCGGTATTCTTTTGCCGTTCTAAACAAATTTGTATATTTCATCTCTAATTTTCAAAATAAATTTATCTTTTGTGTGCTCGTACCGCTC
Organism: Triticum aestivum; assembly: GCF_018294505.1. Taxonomy (NCBI): domain Eukaryota; kingdom Viridiplantae; phylum Streptophyta; class Magnoliopsida; order Poales; family Poaceae; genus Triticum; species Triticum aestivum. The sequence goes on along the minus strand of NC_057799.1, from coordinate 278,835,697 downwards.
GCGATGTGGTGAGGGGTGGCCAATATTTTCCATGCTAGATGTGTTATTCTCATGATGAGTTTTTATTCACTTGTCATTGCACGAGAGTAAGGCAAAGGTATTAGGGACGCCCAGTCCCGACATGAAAAATGAATTTACTTTATGTTGTCAAATAATAAATTCCTTGGAAGTGTTGGTATGGAGGGCACCCGTGGATACGGTTAGCCATGGAAAGTGAAAGTATGGTGGAAAAAGGAATACACTTTATTTTCTGTTTGGGAACTGCCTATGATATATCTAGCATGGAAAGTGTTTGGAGCTCTAAGTCATTTTCGTTGGTGGGAAAAGTATGCCTCTTAAAATGTTTTTATCTCTCAATTTTCGCTTTGAGCTCTGGCACCTCTACAAATCCCTACTTCCCTCCACGAAGGGCCTTTCTTTTACTTTATTAAATTTTTATTTTTTAATTTGAGTCTCCATCTTCTCTTATAAAGCACCAACTAGGGGGCACTATGATCGTACTTGAGCATTGGGTGTAGTTAAGATGGGGTTTTCATCAAGGATAAAAAGATGGGGTTTTCATCATATTGCTTGAGTTTATTCCTCTACATCATGTCATCTTACTTAAGGCGTTACTCCGTTCTTTATGAACTTAATACTCTAGATGCATGCTGGATAGCGGTCGATGTGTGGAGTAATAGTAGTAGATGCAAGCAGGAGTCGGTGTACTTGACACGGACGTGATGCCTATCTTTTCTTTTCAGATCGATAAACCAAAAAACCCAAAAAATATTTTATCTTTTGTTTAGTTTTATTTATCTTTATCAGATCTCACCTTTGCAAGTGACCGTGAAGGGATTGACAACCCCTTTATCGCGTTGGGTGCAAGTGTTTGATTGTTTGTGCAGGTGCATCTATTGGGCACTTGCGCGTTTCTCCTACTGGATTGATACCTTGGTTCTTAATTGAGGGAAATACTTATCTCTACTGTGCTGCATCACCCTTTCCTCTTTAAGGAAAAAACCAACGCAATCACAAGAAGTAGTAGGAAGAATTTCTGGCGCCGTTGTCGGGGAGATCTACGTCAAGCCTACCAAGTACCCATCATAAACTCTCATCTCTTGCATTACATTATTCGCCATTCGCCTCTCTTTTTCCTCCCCCCACTTCAAAAACGATTTTCGAAAAGATTTGCCTTTTTATTCACCCTTCTTATGTTCGTCTTTTGGTTTGCCTTTTGTTTGCTCATGTGTTAGATTGCTTGCTTTGTCACGATGGCTCAACGGAATACCAAATTGTGTGACTTGTCCAATACTAATAATAATGATTTTATTAGTACTCTGATTGCTCCCGCCACTGGTGCGGAATCTTATGAAATTAATGCTGCTTTGCTGAATCTTGTTATGGAAGATCAATTTTCCTGCCTTCCTAGCGAAGATGCCGAATCCGATCTAAATAATTTCGTTGAGTTGTGTGATATGCGAAAGAAGAAAGGTGTGGATAATGATATTGTTAAATTGAAGCTATTTCCGTTCTCACTACGAGATCGTGCTAAAACTTGATTTTCATCTTTGCCTAAAAATAGTATTGATTCATGGAATAAGTGTAAAGATGCTTTTATTTCCAAGTATTTTCCTCCTGCTAAGATCATCTCCCTTAGGAATGATATTATGAATTTTAAGAAACTTGACCACGAACATGTTGCACAATCTTGGGAGAGGATGAAATTACCCTACTCATGGTTTAAACTTGTGGATGATCATACAAAAAATTTATGCCGGATTGAAATTTGCTTCTAGAAATCTATTAGATTCGGCCGCGGCGGGTACTTTTATGGAAATTACTTTAGGAGAAGCTACTAAACTCCTAGATAATAGTATGGTTAATTATTCTCAATGGCATACCGAAAGATCTTCGAGTAGTAAAAAAGTACATGCGATTGAAGAGATTAATGTTTTGAGTGGAAAGATGGATGAGCTTATGAAATTGTTTGCTAGCAAGAGTGCTTCTATTGATCCTAATTATATGCCTTTGTCCACTTCGATTGAAAATAATAATGAATCTATGGATGTGAATTTTGTTGGTAGGAACAATTTTGGTAATAATGCATATAGAGGTAATTTTAATCCTAGGCCGTTCCGTAGTAATTCCTCTAATAATTATGGTAATTCCTGCAACAATTATTATTGAAATTATAATAAGATGCCCTCTGATCTTGAGAATAGCATTAAATAATTTATGAGTTCGCAAAAATATTTCAATGCTTTGGTTGAAGAAAAATTGCTTAATATTGATGATTTGCCTAGGAACATTGATAGAATTTCTCTTGAGTTGATTCTTTGAAAATTAAATCTATTCCACCCAAGCATGATATTATTGAATCTCTGAAAGCTATGAGAATTTCCATAGATGAGTGCGGAGAAAGAACCACTGTCGGGGAAACGACACCTATGGGATCCCAGGGAATCCCTTCTACGGTTGGCGGGGGCGTGGAGCTGCGCAAAGAGCAGGTCTATCGATCAGCGCGAGGGGATTTTTACCCAGGTTCGGGCTGCAAACGATGCGTAAAACCCTAGTCCTGCTTGTCTGTGTTTATTTGGTGTTCTTCCGTTCTTGGACCAGCTACTATGCGTGCCCAGTCCAAAAAGTCTGAATCCTTCCACAGTACGCCTCGGGCCTCCTTTTATATGTTAAAGGGGTCACCACAGTGGCACACAGTAGGTGGAAAGTATGTACAGTGTACAAGTTTATCGCCTGACACCATAGGAAAAATGCATTTAATGCGCTGCCTACGTGCCCTCTTTCTTTATCAGGGGCGACAACAGAGCTCATCCCGTTCGTCGCCGCCTCGCCTTGCTCCGACGCTCGTCCAAGCTGACGAGGCATGCAGTGCCATGCTGGCTGGCTGGTTGTTGTGCTGGTGTGGTGACAGGGTCTTCATGATGATCTGCATGCCACCACACAGGTGCTTGACTAGTTGGCCTAGAAGCTGCATGCTGCCATGCAGGCACTTGCCTAGTGGCGGGCTGGTTGCCGCGTCGGAACGGTCGCGGGGCAGGGCAACGTTGGTGGGTGCGGGCCTAGCCGTGGCCCTGTAGATGCCCCCGGCAAGGGTCTTGCCGGGGTCTCGCGGGCGTCCCCAGCAAGGATCCTGCCGGGGGTCTTCGGCCGTCCCCGATGAGGGAGTCCTGGATTAAGGGGTCCTTGGGCGTCCGGCCTATGTGACGTGGGCCAGACTGATTGGCCGTGAAGATACAAGACACAAGACTCTCTCCCGTGTTCGGATAGGACTCTCCTTTGCGTGCATGGCAAGCTTGGCGTACGGATATGTAGATTCCTTTCTCTGTAACCGACTTTGTACAACCCTAGTCCCCTCCGGTTTCTATATAAACCGGAGGGTTTAGTCCGTAGGGGCGATCATAATCATACATGCTAGACATCTAGGGTTTAGCCATTACGATCTCGTGGTAGATCAACTCTTGTAATCCTCATATTCATCAAGATCAATCAAGCAGGAAGTAGCGTATTACCTCCATCAAGAGGGCCCGAACCTGGGTAAACATCGTGTCCCCCGTCTCCTGTTACCATCGACCTTAGACGCACAGTTCGGGACCCCTTACCCTTGATCCGCCGGTTTTGACACCGACATTGGTGCTTTCATTGAGAGTCTGCTGCGTCGTCACCCGAAGGTTCGATGGCTCCATCAATCATCTACAACAATGCTGACCTGGGGGAGGTTTTCCTCCCCGGCCAGATCTTTGTGTTCGGCGGCTTCGCACTGTGGGCCAACTCGCTTGGCCATCTAGAGCAGATCGACAACTACGCCCGAGGTCACCAGATTAGTTTTGGAAATCTAGACTATGTCGCTGATATCCGAGGAGACTTGATCTTCCAAGGATTCACGCCCCCAACCTCCGCTCTGGCCTTAGATCCGGAGCGTATCGCCAGGTCCGAAGATGGGCTTCCTGAGCTCGCCGGACTATCTACGGCCATAAGCCCATTACGGGAGAGCCGGAGGAAGTAGTGTCGCTGGCAACCATCATGAAGCCGGACCCTTCTCCGGACACTGGCTCCGAACCCTCGGAGTCAGCATCATGTGAGTTCCGCCAAGGAGTCTCCCTCCCGCCGTACTCCACGGGCTCTCTTCTCTCGGGCCAAACCTCGCCTTTAAGCGAGGCTCTGGACTTAATGCGATCCCTTGTCATTACAGAGGAGCAACATCTGAACTATGCCCAGCCCGGCTAGGGGCTGAGAGTAGGGAATTTTATGTCCCACCCACCACCCATTTTATAGCCACTGTCAAGGACTTAACCGACATGCTCGATTACGACTTTGAAGACATTGACGATATGGACAACGGTGCCGGAGAAGAGCCGGCCCAAAACCCGCCGTTTATCGGACGCTGGAGGGCCACGTCTTCGTATGACGTGTACATGGTGGATACACCCAAAGAAGCTAACGGCGATGACAAAGTAGATCCAATCTAGGATAAACCTCCTGAGATACAGCCAAAGCGCCAACGTCAGCAGCGCCGCTCTAAATCACGTCGCGGAAAAGACAGCAATACCGGCACAGGAGGTAACAACACTCCGGACGGTGAAGACCAAGAAGACCCCATCGAGCCAACCTCCGAGTAGGACGATCGGGAAGATGGGCGTGCTAGCCCTGATGAACAGGCCGTAAACGAAGAATCGGAGGACAGTAATTATCTCCCTCTCCGAGGACGAGGTGACCCTCGGTGACGAAGACTTTATCGTGTCTAAGGAACCTCTCGAGGAGGAGTGCTTCAAGCACCGGCTAATTGCCACTCCAAGGAGCCTGAAAAAGAAGCAGTAGCAACTTTAGGCTGATCAAGATCTACTCAATGATAGATGGACTAATGTCCTGGCAACCGAGGAATACGGCCTTGAGCGCCCAACCAAAAGTTACCCGAAGTGCAAATTGCTACCTTAATTTGATGACGAGGCACTTGAGCCCATACCCCGCGTAATGTGGTTGACCGACCACCACGTGGCCGGGATAAAGCGGCAACTCAAGCCGAATACCAGCCCGTACTACCTCGCCGTAAAGGTAGAGATATAACAGCTCGGGGATATACATACGACCTGCGGCAGGACCTGGACAGTCGAGCAGGTCAGGCCAGATCGATCTACGGATCGCGGGGGCATGCACCGACACACGACGACGGCTATCTAGCCGGACGTGACAAGCATAATCACGCCTGGGCCAAAAACCGCAGACGTAATCCATCTGAGCTACGTCGCGACTTGGCCGGATATAGGCACACCCCCTTTGCTTCACTGATGAAGTAATGGAGCACGAATTCCCAGAAGGTTTTAAACCCGTAAACATCGAATCATACGATGGAACAACAGATCCCGCGGTATGTATTGAGGATTTTTTCTCCATATTCAGATGGCCCGCGGTGATGATCTCCATGCCATCAAATACCTCCCACTAAAACTCAAGGGACCAGCTCGGCACTGGTTGAACAGCCTGCCTGGAAACTCCATTGGCAGCTGGGAGGACCTAGAAGATGCCTTCCGCGACAACTTCAAAGGTACATACATAAGACCTCCGGATGCCGATGACTTAAGTCACATAGTCCAACAGCCCGGAGAGTCAGCCAGGAAATTCTGGACTAGGTTCTTAACTAAAAAGAACCAGATCGTCGATTGTCCGGATGCCGAAGCCCTAGCGGCCTTCAAGCATAGCATCCGCGACTAATGGCTCGCCCGACACCTCGGCCAGGAAAAGCCGAAGTCCATGGTAGCCCTCACGGCACTCATGACCCACTTTTGCATGGGCGAAAATAGCTGGCTAGCCCATGGCAACAATAGTTCAAGCGAACCTGGCACCTCTGAAGCCAGAAATAGCAACAGCAAGCCCCGACGCAATAGGCACAAGCGTCGAAGCAATGGTGATAATACCGATGACACGACGGTCAACGCCGGATTAAGTGGCTCCAAGACCGGCCAGCGGAAGAAGCCATTTAAAAGGAACAATCCGGGCCCATCTAGCTTGGACCGCATACTCGATCGTCCATGTCAGATCCACGGCACCCCCGACAAACCAGCCAATCATACCAACAGAAGTTGTTGGGTCTTTAAACAAGCCGGCAAGTTAAATGCCGAGAACAAGGAGAAGGGGTCGCAGAGTGAGGACGACGACGAGGAGCCCCGTCCACCGAACAGAGGGGGACAGAAGAAGTCCCCCCCCCCAGGTTAAAATGGTGAACATGATATACGTTACCCATATCCCCAAGAGGGAGCGCAAACGTGCGCTCAGGGACATCTATGCGATAGAGCCAGTCGCCCCAAAATTCAACCCATGGTCTTCCTGCCCGATCACTTTCGATCGCAGGGACCATCCGACCAATATCCGTCGTGACGGTTCAACCGCATTGGTCCTTGACCCATTCATTGACGGATTCCACCTCACGCGAGTCCTCATGGATGGCGGCAGCAGCCTCAACTTGCTCTATCAGGATACAGTCCACAAAATGGGCATTGATCCATCAAGGATCAAGCCCACAAAAACTACCTTTAAAGGAGTAATACCAGGGGTAGAGGCCCGCTGCACGGGTTCAATCACATTGGAAGTTGTCTTCGGATCTCCGGACAACTTCCGAAGTGAAGAATTGATCTTCGACATCGTCCCCTTCCACAGCGGTTATCATGCACTGCTTGGACGAACTGCATTTGCCCGATTCAATGCGGTGCCACACTATGCTTATCTCAAACTCAAGATGCCCGGAGCACGTGGTGTCATAACAGTCAATGGAAACACGAAGCGCTCCCTCCGTACTGAGGAGCACACCACAGCTCTCGCAGCAGAAGTACAGAGTGGCCTTATCGAGCAGAACCTTAACTCAGTGGCCAAGCTCCCGGACACTGTCAAACGAGTCCGGACTACTATGCAGCAGGACAGTCTAGCTCGTCAAGAGCTCGACTAGCAATTTGGCCTCCGTCTCAGTCCCGACCAAATGGCAGCATACGTACCGCGCGTACATAACTACGCACTCAAAATACCATGGGCATAGACGTAGGCTGATGAGGACATCAATACCATTGTTACAGCCACAACCCTTACTACGATACATACTGGACCGATTACTAGAGCTCGTGCACGCCAATTAAATTACCAGGTACTTTCGTATCTTGGTAAGGATTCTAATGTTCATGAGAATATGATGCTGCCTAAATTGGATACATTTGTTTTGCTTACAAATGAAGGGCCTAGCTTGGAGAAGGATGAACATTGGAGCAAGAACAAGCATGGAGTTGAGCGCATGCGCAAGAGAGACAAGAATAGAGTTTCAACTGATGATTTCAGGACTCTGAAGCCACCATAATGAGTGCATGAAGCCTTGGACGAAATATACAAGATGCCACTTCATAATTTTCATCCAGAGGCTATTCTAGGTGCTGCGTCACCTAATTTTTGGGCCAGGCCCATGTAATTTCGAAATACTTCAATATAGGCTGTTTTTAGAGTTCGTATGTGTGGGGAAACAAGAGTTAGGGTGGGTTTCGGACCCCTCCTCCAAGGGCCACGAAATTCCCCCCTCTTCCTCCATATATACAGCCCCTAAGGCATCATTTAGACTTTGGGTTTTGTTTAGATTAAAAGTTCGCCATAGCTGCAACTTCGCGTACTTTGTTTGTGTTCAACGACCAGACCAAGGCGTCACAGAACCCCAACTTCATTAATAAAGCTTTCCTCTTATATTCGCAATATCCAGATTGCAATCTTAGTTTCTTGCTTGTTCTTTGTTTGCTCGCAGGAAACAGGCCCTCGTGGTCAGGTTGATCGTGCTCCGGCGTACATAATTTTTATCAAATTGCCATGGTCCACCAAGTAATATGGAACATGCTTGCATAGGTACCACATCACAATCAACATAATCAGCATATGTAGAGATACTAAAATGCACACGAACAGTACGTGTTACCTTAACCTTGCCGCTGTTGTTGAACCATTGGATGTAGTAAGGATGTGGATGTGCTCTTGTGGTGAGAGATAGCTTCTCCACCATCTCCATGCTAGCCAAGTTGTTGCAGCTCCCTCCATCTATGATGACGCGAATAGAACGTTCCTTCACAACTCCCTTTGTATGGAACAAATTATGCCTCTGATTTTGCTCAGCTTGTGTAACTTGCACACTCAAAACACGTTGAGCAACTAAACATTCATACCTGTCAGCATCTTCAGCAGCCATGTATTGCGTCTCATGATCAGAATCATCTCCACCGTGTTATTCATGTGTAAGAAGAGCCAAAGTCTCCTCATCATAGTCACTAGCGGACTCATACCCACCATCCTCAGTAGCAATCATCACACGCTGAGATTTGCATTCTCTCGCAAAATGTCCTCTTCCCTTGCAACGACGACAAATAATATCACTTGTGTGCCCTGTTGACGCTATGGAAGAAGAAGAGCTCTGTGCAGGCCCGGCAGGTGTGCTCTTGGCAGATAGTGGTGGTTGTGCCTGCTTTCTTGTATCACAGTTGGAGATGGCACCTGAAGGAGGTGATGGTGCAGTGGAAGTAGATGATGCACGTGGTGTCCATGATGAAGGTCGACCTGCAGAAAAGTTAGTTCGCGCCAATGCCTGTCGATCCTGCACTTCACGTTCAGCTTTACAAGCAAGATGGAATAAACGAGTGATATTATTATAATCCTTATACTCTAGAATGGTCTGAATCTCTCTATTTAATCCACCCATAAAACGTGCAAGCATAGCTTCATTCTCCTCAACAATACCACATCTAATCAAGCCAGTTTGTAATTCCTGGTAATATTCTTCTACAGAATTTTTTCCTTGTCTTAAGCGCGGCAATTTTTGAAGTAATTCACGTTGATAATATGGTGGAACCCAACGAGTACGCATAGCAGTTTTCGAAGCAGCCCAAGTAGCTGGAACAGGATATAGTCTACAATGTTCAGACAACCAAACACATGCAAAGCTAGTGAAAGCACAAACAGCAGCAGGAACACATCTCTCCTCAGGATATTGTAAACATGTAAATCGTTGTTCAGTTTCTAACTCCCAAGTAAGATATATATCAGGAACATATCTACCCTCAAATGGTGGAATATTCAATTTCAGTTTAGGGAGATGGTCATGATCTCGTACCTGAGGGGGAGCCCTAACATTGCCATTATTTGCATGTGGACGACCTGGTGGTTGTGGTGCTGGTGGTTGCACGTAGTTCTGATTTTGATCAACCTCATCCTCGTAATCTCCTGCATAATCATCCTCCGCATCAGCTGCAGGAGCCACAGAAGTATCAACAGCAGCACCAACAGTTTGGCCAGGCTGAAGAAGGACACGGCTCGCTCGGCGGAGGGCTGTTTCGCGACGTGGAGGTAGTTGTTGTTGTTGTGGCAGAGGTGCGGCAGGTGCAGCCGGTGGCGGAAGACGCGCAAGAAGTTCATTAAATCTGTTATCGAGCTTTGTTTCGAACGTCTTCTCAAGGCCAGTTATCTTCTCCATGGCCTCTTCAAAATTGTTCAGCACATCTTGCACCTGTTCAGTCATCATTTGCTGAAACTTATCATGAAGCTCCTTGTTCGTTAAGTTCTCCCAATCAATCTCGTCGGCTTGTGATCCTGGCATGGTTAGCAGCAATAGAAACACACAAGAATATGATCCTACAGACTACTAGAAAATGGTGGTGCTGGGTGTCACAAATCCGTCAAGCAAATCTCAAATTCTTACCAGTTCTTACCCAGCAGCAGGCGGTGATCGGCAACCGATGTAGTCAAAACTCTCAAAGCTTGGATAGAGCGATTACCAGGGAGAGTCAAACGCACGATGTAGATGTATGTGGAGCTGGGAAGGCTTATAATATGGTAGCAAAAAGGGTCAGCAATAATCAATTCAGAGATGCAAAGTTGAATAAACGCTCAACGACGGTACTGTGCTGGTCCTAAGCTAGACCGTACTAGAGACGCGAGCCTAGAACACTAACAAAATGACGGCGCTGCACGTAAACAAGGGAGGAGCACACTCTGATTTTTTTTCTTTTTTCACTTTTTTTCCTCTTTCTTTTGCTCCGCAACAATTTTTTTTTGAAAAAGTGTACAAATGTCCTAAAAACTGCCTAGCCAGAATTTTTAAACTGGAACTATTTTTCTTCTGCGGATGGCTCAGAAGTTGGGGAGTCCTACTCTGTCACGACTCGGAGTATCGCGTGATCTGGAAATCAAGAACAAAGCAACAATTACTGGACTCGGACTAGGATTGGTGGCGGAGATGAATCTGGTGGAAACTCGGACTGGTGGCGGATATTTGCAGGGCGATGGAACACGGACTGGTGGTGAATCTGTGATGGAGGTGGACTCGGATTAGCGTGATGGCGGTGGATATGTGGTATATGGCAGCGGTGATGACGATGGTGGTATATAGCAGCGGTGATGATGATGGTGGTATATGGCAGCGGTGATGACAATGGTGGTATATGGCAGCGGTGATGACAATGGTGGTATATGGCAGCGGTGATGACAATGGTGGTACGGCGCGTGACAACTTGTGAATAGAACTCGAAACTCTAAAGTACTAGACGCTAGGACCAGCAACTTGACACGACGATGCAACCGCAAATTCAACAAAGCAAAAATAGAAAAGATTATGCAAAGGCTCAGATTGGTTCGGATAAGATGAACTAACCCTCAATTTTTTTTGGCTTTTTCGTGGACTATAGGTATGAAGAACAGACTTGATCTAAACTACGAAAAACTGTAAAATCTCACCGAGCAACCTGGAAATCTGATACCACTTGATAGAGGGAAAGGTGTCCCGATGTTTCGATGAGATGGTGGCTATCGTTTTCTGTGGGAGTCGACATTGACGATCCGACTACGAACGTGCGAAACGTCGCGCCTTAGCAATCACTAAACCAACTTCCAAGGGTTATTGACCACGCCGGAGCACGATCAACCTAACCACGAGGGCCTGTTTCCTGCGAGCAAACGAAGAACAAGCAAGAAACTAAGATTGCAATCTGGATATTGCGAATATAAGAGGAAAGCTTTATTAATGAAGTTGGGGTTCTGTGACGCCTTGCTCTGGTCGTTGAACACAAACGAAGTACGCGAAGTTGCAGCTATGGCGAACTTTTAATCTAAACAAAACCCAAAGTCTAAACGATGCCCTAGGGGCTGTATATATGGAGGAAGAGGGGGGGGGGAATTTCGTGGCCCTTGGAGGAGGGGTCCGAAACCCACCCTAACTCTTGTTTCCCCACACATACGGACTCTAAAAACAGCCTATATTGAAGTATTTCAAAATTACATGGGCCTGGCCCAAAAATTAGGTGACGCAGCACCTAGAATAGCCTCTGGACAAAAATTATGAAGTGGCATCTTGTATATTTCGTCCAAGGCTTCATGCACTCATTATGGTGGCTTCAAAGTCCTGAAATCATCACTTGAAACTCTGTTCTTGTCTGTCTTGAGCATGCCCTCAACTCCATGCTTGTTCTTGCTCCAATGTTCATCCTTCTCCAAGCTAGGCCCTTCATTTGTAAGCAAAACAAATGTATCCAATTTAGGCAGCATCATATTCTCATGAACATTAGAATCATTACCAAGAAACGAAAGTACCTGGTAATTTAATTGGCGTGCGCGAGCTCTAGTAATCGGTCCAGTATGTATCGTAGCAGGGGTTGTGGGTGTAACAATGGTATTGATGTCCTCATCAGAGGCGTAACTTTATTTTGGCCCATCATACGGCTCACACACATAATTTTCCTTTTTGTTTTTACCATTTTTTGGGTCTCTTTTTCACAGGCCCCTCCCAACAGCCTGCTCATCGGTCCTCTCGAAGGATAGATATACCAAGGCGGCAAGCAGTACAGACGTGTGAGGGAATCTTTAGATGTTCTTCTCGACAATCATTCTACCTGTTTTCAGGACCCGCACGCAGCTCCCCCTTGGTCTTGGCATGTTAAATAGCCAGGTTGCTTATCGCACTATTTGTACAAATACGCTTTGACGTATTAATAAAATTATAATGGAAACAGTTTGCGGCCCAACTTACGTGGCACTAGCTTACTACTTCATTTTATTTCGTCATTCTTGTCGATTGCACCCGTACACTTTGGTACGCTTTCTCGCTAGGGGCTTCATTATGCTCCATACTACGGCAACAAAGTCCGAACACTTTTTACAGTACAGTTCGGCACCCCGAATTTTAGCATTATATGCATCGGCTCCGAATCATGTCTTTGGTCAATAGTTGGGTTGCCCGGCTCCTGTGCTTGCTACCTTACGTTCCATCCTATCGGCTAGGGTAGTAAAGGGAGAACTACTGCGATTGTGTTTCTGGTTTTCCCGAGCAAACACCTCAGTAGAGAAAGCCGAAAACTGACTATCATGATGCGGCGATAGCTGGTCAGCTATTCGGAGGTTCAAAATATTTTGTGATTTTTTCCGCATTATGTGATGAATCGGCCTTCATCCGATCAGGTGTTTACAGCACCCTAGTCCGGATTAAATGCTAACTAGGGGCTGCGCCTACATTTTTATTGTCAAACTCCTATGGCTAAGTGAGGGTGATAAAGCCACATAGTCCGATTGCCTGCTTTGTTGCACTAAACACCTCCTTCAAGGACCAAATTCTTGGATCAAGAGTGTTTAGATTCCATCCCGAACACCCCCATACTACCTACATGGGGGCTGAAGCCATCGACTGGCCAACTCTCAGATTTAATAAAAACGGCCGCACAGGAGGCAAAATTTTAAATAATAAACAAGCATTCTATTACATAATGGCTTTGTTTCATCATACAAGACAAGATAACATGAATGTATTCATTCGAAGATAATGTCTTTTGAACACTGGCCCTCTACAATGCGAGATCCCTTGAGGACATCATCAAAATACCGCTCCGGCGCGCGGTGCTCCTTGCCAGCGGGCGGTCCCTCGGTTGCGAGCTTGACGGCGTCCATCTTCGCCCACTGTATCTTGACACGGGTGAATGCCATCTGCGCACCTTCGATGCAGACCGACCGCTTGATGGCATCAAGCCGAGGGCAGGCATTGACCAGCCGCTTCACGAGCCCGAAATAGCTGCTGGGTATGGCTTCGACAGGCCACAAACGGATTATCAAATCCTTCATGGCCAGTTCGGCCACCCTATGCAGTTTGGTCAGCTGTTTCAGCTGATCGTTAAAGGGCACCGGATGCTCTGGCGCAAGGTATTGCGACCAGAACAGCTTCTCCGTTGAGCTCCCCTCTTCGGCTCAGAAGAACTCCGCAGCGTCAGAAACACTGCGCGGCAGATCCGCAAATGCCCCTGGAGAACTCCAAATCCTGGTCAGTAAGAAGTACCTTTTCTTAGCATACTTGCTCTGCATAATATAAGCCTTACCCGCCGTGATTTTCCTGGCCTCCGGGATTTCCTGGAGGGCGCCCTGGGCTTCGACCCGGGCATCTTGTGCGCTTTGGCGGGCCTTGGCGAGTACAGACTCTTGATCCGCAATGTTGCGCTCCAAGGACTCACATTTCTTCACGGTGTCCTGGAGCTCCTACCGGACCTCACCGACCCTGGCCTCATGCTTTTCGCGGGCGACTTGTTCCTTTGCCACTCTCTCCTTGGTCTCGGCCAGCACCTACTTGAGGGTCTCCACCTCGGTCGCTGCTCCTAACAAATATCATGGCACTATGGTCAGCACAAATCATTCATCCTTTCTGGATCTACAAAAGGTCATTCCATACCTTGCTTGTTTTCTAGCTGCTTTTTTACACGGCCGAGCTCTTCGACGGCCCGCTCCAGACTCTGCTTCAGTCCGAAGACTTCGGCAGAATGAGAGGTCGCAGCCAGCAACGACGCCTGCTTATTCACATAAGACATATTTGGTTAGTCTCCTGCGAAAATTACTTGATCCTCTGTCTGGCTTTTCTTTCCGAACACCGGACAAAGTCTCAGGGGCTACTGTCTATACTATGACATTCTTTTTATACAATTGCGTCGCTTACCTCAAATCCTGTTAGAAGGCTGGTGCAGGCTTCGGTCAGTCCGCTCTTAACGGACTGAACCCTCTCAATCACCGTAGCCATAAGGATACGGTGTTCCTCAACAATGGAAGCGCTTTGCAGCGCTTCCAGTAGAGTATCCGGTGCCTCTGGATGGACAGAGGTCACTAGTGGAATTGGTGCATCTCCTTCTTTCGAAGGAGGATGCTTGCCGGATTTCGGAGCCGTATAGGTCTCCGGGATCGTATTCGGCTGGGGGCCGAATTTGATATGGTCCCCATCGCCAGTCTCCATGGGGATCTACTTCCCCATGTGTCCAGCGCTGATGTATCATCCTCTGGCGCCACCGTGACAGCCACCTATGCCTCCCCCTGAGCCGGGAGGGTCCTTCGGGACAGCACTTCAGCGTACTCCGTAGTATTGGGAGAGGAGGATGCCGGAAGGGACCCGCTGTCCATCACCTTCAGATCCAGCAAATTTCCCAAAGATGAGGATCGCTCGAGGTCGGAATGAGCCGGACTGCAAGTTCATGATTCAACATGTTAAAATTATGAAGTAAGGAGGCTGGATATATGAACGTGTCAGTGCCTTTGAGTACTCACGATTCGGCCAGGAGCTTATCTCTGGGGCGCCACTCCGAGCTGCTATCGATGTCCCACGTGGAGTTATCCGTGAGGGAGACCTTCCCCTTCTTGGACGCCTCTGCCTCCAGGTGCGTGGAGGCCGCCGTTTTCTTCCTTCCCCTTCAGGGGGAGAATTGCTTTCCTCCTCCTCCTCGTCGTCCTCGGTGGGGGAGGAGTGGGTCTCGGCGTCTTCGGACGTCACGTCCGAAGTGCCCTTACGTCGGAGGCCACTTCTGGTCTCCTTGGACTTTTTCTTGGCCTTTTCCTCCAGCGCCTGGTAGGGCGCCGGAACCAGCATCTTCATCAGAAGCGGGATAGCTGGTTCTTCGGGCGTGGAGCTGGACACTGAATCCTCTTTGCTTCTTTGTCCAGCGCTGAAAAAACAAATAGGGAAGCTTAGACATCTTCCTTGAGTAAGCAAGTAAAGGATACACCTTGAAATACGAAAAACTTACCGGACTGGCAGGATGGGCCAGGTCATGCCCACGGTCCTCGGTCGTCTTCGGCCACGTCGTTGGCCTTAAATAGCACCTTCCAGATGTCTTCGTGTGTAGTTCTGAAGAACTGTTGCAATGTCTGGTGCTCGGCCAGATCGAACTCCCACAGATGGCAAGTCTGGCTTTGGCATGGAAGGATCCGGCGAACTAGCATCACCTAGATCACATTGACGAGCTTGATGTTCTTGTCGACCATGCTCCTAATACACGTATGAAGCACTGTCAGCTCGTCCGACGAAGACCAGGCCAGGCCCTTCTCTAGCCAGGAGGTGAGCTGCATCGGGGCTCCGGACTGGAATTCAGGAGCCGCGGCCCAGGTGGCATCGCGAGGCTCTGTGACTTAGAACCACTGCTGTTGCCACCCTTTGACCATCTCCACGAAGGTACCTTTGGGCCATGTGACGTTGGGCATCTTGCTCACCATGGTGCCTCCGCACTCTGCGTGTTGGCCACCCACCACCTTCGGCTTCACATTGAAGATCTTTAGCCACAATTCGATGTGGGGTGGGACGCGGAGGAAGGCCTCACACACGACAATGAATGCCGAGATGTTGAGGAAGGAGTTGGGAGCCAGATCGTGGAAATCCACCCCGTAGTAGAACATGAGTCCGCGGACGAATGGGTGGAGAGGGAATCCCAATCCGCGGACGAAGTGAGGGATGAATACCACCCTCTCATGGGGCTCCGGGGTGGGATCATCTGCCCCGTTGCGGGAATCCGGTGGGCGATCTCCTGGGCTAAGTACCCAGCCTCCCGGAGCTTGGTGATGTCTTTCTCCTTGACGGAGGAGACCATCCAGTTGCCCTGCGCTCCAGATCCGGACATGGTTGGAGTGCTTTTTTGAGGTGGAAAGGATGGAAGCTTGGGCGTTGGAGCTCGAGAATGGATGGGCAGAGAGAAAGAGGGTGTGGGTGAAAAGGTGAAATCCTTATCCCTTTATAAAGGCTGCGAATATCAAGCGCCTCCCCACTCGCCTTAAAACTCGACTATTTCCCAAGGGCCGTGTTGACGGCGTGGTTGGATAACCCACTCCCGTATTGATGAGAATCCCGCAATAAGGGGACACGATCTCTGCTTCGACAAGACATGGCAATAAAACCGCATCTTGAAACATGGAGGGGGAGGCTTAAAAACGGATCGAAATAATGACCGAGTGGCGACGTGATGTCATGCTACGAAAGTTGTCAGTAGATTGGACTCGTGAAAATATTATACTCTCTGTGGATATGTGTGGTGTTTGTTTTACAGAGCCAGACACGTTCTCTGTGTTCGAGAGCTGCTTTGGAATATTCGGAGGAGGAACCCGCCTTGCAATGCCGAAGACAATCTGCACGCCGGACACATAGTCATTGAAGCCTAGTTCAGGGGCTACTAAGGGAGTCCTGGATTAAGGGGTCCTCGGGCATCCGGCCTATGTGACGTGGGCCGGACTAATGGGTCGTGAAGATACAAGACAGAAGACTCTCTCCCGTGTCCTGATAGGACTCTCCTTTGTGTGGATGGCAAGCTTGGCGTTCGGATATGTAGATTTCTTTCTCTATAACCGACTTTGTACAACCCTTGTCCCCTCCGGTGTCTATATAAACCGGAGGGTTTAGTCCGTAGGGGCGATCATAATCATACAGGCTAGACATCTAGGGTTTAGCCATTACGATCTCGTGGTGGATCAACTCTTGTAATCCTCATATTCATCAAGATCAATCAAGCAGGAAGTAGGGTATTACCTCCATCAAGAGGGACCGAACCTGGGTAAACATCGTGTCCCCCGTCTCCTGTTACCATCGACCTTAGATGCACAGTTCGAGACCCCCTACCCGTGATCTGCCGGTTTTGACACCAACACCCGGCAAGGATCTTGGCGGGGGTCTTCGTCTTCTGGTTCTAATCTAGACTCACAGCCTTTGGTCTTGACAAATATCTGCATGCTACTATGCAGGCGCCCCCTTAGCCTTGGTCTTGACGTTGTCGATGGTGTCAGAACTCTCAGGCTCAAGGGTAGCGGCCTTGCTAGTGTTGGGCAAGTCGCCCCGGGAAGGCTCTTGCTGGGGCTATGTAGGCCGCCCCGGCAAGGCTCTTGCCGGGGGAAATCCATCTTGCTCCTTTGCTCTTCATGCCGCTGGCTTGAGTGCTACCTTGGCAGTCTCGTACCTTTCCTTCCTCTGCCCCGCCAAGCATGGCCGCAGGTGTGGCTACGACTGCCCGTGCACAAGTAAAGGGGTACAGAAAGGCCCCTACTTGTGTACACTGACAGGAGCCCCCAAGCCTGGGCCACACATAAGCGCGAAGCGTTGTTGGGCCAGGCCCAGAATTGTGCGCGGGCATGCGTGGCAGAGTTTTAACCGTGGTAACTTCTTCGCTAGTTGCGCTTCCCCACGATTCGCATTGAGTGCATGACGTGGGGGTCGTGCATGGAATGGTCGCAGCACGCTTGCGTCACCCTATGGTGAATAGTAAAGAGGCGGCCTGCGTCTTCCCCATAAAAAAGAGGAAGCCGCAGGGGCGTGGCTCATTTACAAAGTGGACTCGGGTCGTGGCTTCAATGGCTCCTGCGCCCCACGATCATTGGGTGGGAAATGGTCGCCCCAGTTGTCTTCTTAATTCCGGTCCTCCCTCCACATGTCCCCCATGCCTCAGGGAGGGTAGGGGGAAGATACGGAGGGCACGGGCCTTAACGCCGAGGCGGGAAGCGGGGCGTTGCTGATTGGAGCAGCGAGTCGGTCTTGATTCCCTACGCCTCTGGCGGCCGGATTGGTCGAGTGGGGCGGCCGCCCTTAGGTTGGGCGCCGAGCCCTGACCCTGCCCCTCTATAAAAAGGGGAGAGGGACAACATCCTTCTGCATTCATCTCCTTCCTGCTTGGCCCCTTTCTTCCACTTGCCATGGTGAGAGGGCGCGCCGACGCTCTAGTGGCGGCGACGAGGGCTTCTGCTCGACAGCGTGTCCCCCCTCCTCCTGGGCTCATGGCGGCGGAGCCCGCCATGAGGGGAAGAGGGAGGGGACGAGGCCGAGGCCGCCGTGGCGCTCGTTGGGAGAGGAGGACGGGGCGGCGCACCGGCCGCGCGTCCGCCAGCCGCTCCCCCTCTAATGGAGGGCCACGTCGGAGATCAGCTCCGCGAGTTCTTCATCAGGTTGTACAAGCCAGTGTGCGGTCACCTCCGCCTCCCCACCCCGTTCG
Source organism: Triticum aestivum (assembly GCF_018294505.1). Classification (NCBI taxonomy): domain Eukaryota; kingdom Viridiplantae; phylum Streptophyta; class Magnoliopsida; order Poales; family Poaceae; genus Triticum; species Triticum aestivum. The sequence goes on along the minus strand of NC_057799.1, from coordinate 278,817,440 downwards.
CTCAAGAAATGGAGCTCGACCCGCCACAGGCCTCGAGGCTGCACATGAGGGGCTGCGGGAACGGCGGCATGCGGGTCGACGTCGACTTCCCCGCCCCTCACGTCATGTATCTCCGCCGTGGGTGGAAGACCTTTGCCCGTGCCCATAGCCTGTCGGAGGGGCACGTTCTCTAGTTCAAATTAATGGAGAACAGACTGCTCTCTATCAAGGTCTTCGGGCGCTCGGGAACCCGCTTAGGGTGCTGCGGGAAGAGCTCCACCGACAACGAAACCTCCTCCTCGAGCGACAGTGAAGAGGAGGACAGCGACAACGACAACGATAGTAGCGGGCAGGAGGACGCCGATTCCAACTCTGGCTGACCATCGGTGGCAGCACCATCATCTGCATCGCCCTCCTCCCTCGGCCATGCGCCTTGCCGAGGGCCATCCCCGCAATGCTCTCCATCGGCGCGTTCCCCGTTGCCTCTTCTTCGCTTTCACCTGCCGCACCTCGGAGGAAAGGAGCAAGAACAGGGATCACGGGGCACTTATCTTTCTTTTAACTTGTAGGCACTTGCCAAATCTTAATTTCTAAATAATGTAATCTCTCGATCCCATGCCTGAGTCTCGTAACATTCATACTTGTATCAGCATGTCAATGAAAAAGACCAGCCTTGCCGGGAACCCGTGCATGTATACGTCCATGCAGAGGCGAAATGCCTCCTTAATGCAAATAAACGAGTCCTCCCGGCAAGCTATCCTGTTGGTGCCCTCTGTGCCTGCCGGTGAATCACATCTGCCGGGTTACAGACAAAGGGTCCAGCCCCCCCCCCCCCGTCAACCTCCTTTTAGCAAGGGCTACTACGACCAATCCGACCGAAGCAGCGTTCGGCCTAGGGATGGGAGCACCCGAGTTTTAAAGAGAGTGGCAAGGTTTTCTAATGCACAAGTCACATGTTACGAACATGAATGGGCAAGAGGTAAACTTTATCTGTTTGGTTTGCCGGGGATCGCCGTGCTGGGTAGTCTTCCCAACTTCTTGCCGGAGCCGGGTCCTTGGTGGGATCGAGCGTCCTTGTCACAGCTGGAAAGAAGAGAGGGCATGAGCATGGAACCTTGGCGGTCCATTAACACTTGTTGGAATCAAAAAGCAGTACAATATCGTGGACATGCATGTATATACGTATACACATAAACATGGAAATCAACGGGAAACTGTACATACTAAGGGTTTTATTTCCCTGACTGTGCACAGCGTCTGCGCCTGGCTTTGTACATAGGGTTACATGACTTGCCAGCAAGGCTAGTACAAAAGGGGGTTGTCGGGGCTCCCGGTAACCGCGCCTTAGGGGTAAAACTTGCGAAGATGTTTGATATTCTAGGAATTACTTACCAGAATGCCTACTTCGGTCTCCAGGCGGACTGCGCCGGGCATGGTGACTCGTATTACTCGATAAGGGCCTTCCCACTTTGGTGTAAACTTGTTTGAATTCTTGGCGGGTTGGATTCGCCGAAGAACAAGGTCGCCTTCCTCAAGGCTTCAGGCGTGAACCTTGCGGCTATGGTAGCGGCGCAAGGCTTGCTAGTAGCGAGCAGCTCGTAAGCAGCCTGAAGACGATCTTCCTCAAGGAGCATCGCATCATCTTGGCGCAACTGCTCTTGCTCAAGCTCATCATAAGCGAGCACTCGAGGCAACCCGTATATGAGTTCCGTGGGGAGAACTGTTTCTGCCCCGTATACCAGGGCAAAGGGTGTCTGGCTAGTGGCTCGATTTGGTGTCGTTCTGATCGACCAAAGAACCATTGGCAACTCATCAACCCAGCGCCTTCCGCACTTGTGTAGCCTGTCAAAAGTTCTGGTCTTGAGGCCTCGCACCACTTCTGCATTCATCCTCTCAGCCTGGCCGTTACTTCTTGGATGAGCAACAGAAGCAAAGCAAACCTTGCCGCCGAGGTCTTGAATGTACTGCATGAAGGTGCGGCTCGTGAACTGCGTGCCGTTGTCGGTGATGACTCTATTTGGCAGACCAAAACGGCAGACTAATCCCTTAAAGAACTTGACGGCTGATTGTGCTGTCACCTTTCTTACCAGTTCCACTTCCGGCCACTTTGTGAACTTTTCGATCGCGATGTACAAGCACTCAAAGCCCTCGACAGCACGGGGAAAGGGGCCCAGTATATCAAGCCCCTAGACATGTCGGCGTTCTGGGAACGGGGGTCCCCAGACTTGCCTGCCTGCGGCCTGCGGCGTGGCTCCACTCGCGGCCCAGCATGGCCCGTCTTCACCGGCAAACACTCAAGACCCTCGCGAGGGGCCAAGTCTCGCGAGGCGGATAACACGAGACCTCCTCGGGAGCGGCCTCACCAGGCTGGCTCGCGAGGGGCGGAGAGATCAAGGGAAGGCGGACCTCGCGAGGTCCCTATGACGTCAGCCATGACGACCAAGATCAGGCGGGCGCCAGCGTGTAGTGTCCTTGTTTCCTCTTTGGTGCTAAGGGGGCAAGCGCAGGCGACGAGTACCGAGGCATCAGGCAAAGGTTTCCTTATCGGTGCAACGAGACCAAGACCAGCAGGACGGCAGGACAGAGGTCACCGTGGAGCCCAAGACGGCGTCACCACCAGAGCCTTTGGCAGGCGAAGACCACCTTTAGTCAGGATAGCTTGTACTAGTTGCCCCCCTTCGAATTTGGCCGTTGTTGGATCCCTTCCCGCTCAATATTTGGGGAGAGGACCAGGGCCTCTATAAATAGGACTAGCCACCATAGTAGAAATCATCTCACCTTGGACTAGATCCATCCCATCCTTACACCCACCGAGCACAAGAACACCTCTCCTCGGGAGGCTGTTCTTCCATTGTACTGTTCATCCTCAGCCCAAGAGGCAATCCACCACACCACACTGGAGTAGGGTATTACACCACAACGGTGGCCCGAACCAGTACAAATCTTATATCTCTTGTGTTGCGAGTTCGTCAAGCTAGCCTTTGAGATCGTGGCGAGGTTGAGGGCGTGATTAGGTAGGGGGAGATCTTCGTGCGCACCCCAGTGTTTGAACCTCAAGGGTTTTGCCGGAACCCGAAATCCGACATTTGGCGTGCCAGGTAGGCACCTCGCTTCGCCCCCATGGCAGGCGTTGCGCTTCCCGCTCCGACGACTGATACCAGCGGTGGGGCCAGGGGGCTCCGAGCCTTGGTCCCCGCCTTGTGACAGGTGCAGTGGCCGCCCAAGTTCAAGCCGGAGACGCCGCCATGCTACGATGGCGCGGCGGACCCGGTGGCCTTTCTGCTGGCATACGAGGAGGCCGTCCTTAAGGCCGGGGACGACGACAAGGTCATGGCCAACTGGCTTCCCATGGCCCTCACTGGCGTGCCGTGCGCCTAGCTGCTCAACCTTCCCGGATCCACGGTGGCATCCTTGGGGGAGTTGCGCAGTCTCTTCGCCGCGCGCTTGGCGGCACCGGCGCCCCATGCGGTCGCGGCTCTCCTCGGCGGCTCGTAGGCGCCGGCCTCAGACTGTCACGCAAAGCCGTTCTTTCGTCAGATCGGCGCCGCTTCTGTGCGGCAGGGGGCTCCCCCGGGTTGGGTGGCGCCCAAGGCCGACCTGACCTTCAATTCGGAAGACCACCCCATCACCACCGTCGGCTCGGGCGTGCTCCCGATGCTTTGCACACCCACCATCTGCCACGTAGCCGTCACCAAGACCCTCATCGACAGCGGCGCCGACCTCAACGTGCTCTCGGTGGAGGCCTTCAGCCTCCTTCACGTACCACTCGAGCGGCTCCGCCCCAGCAAGCCCTTCTCCGGCGCCGGAGGCAGCTCCTCCAGCCCCCTGGGGTAGATCCGTCTTCCCGTGACCAACGGCACCCGCGACAACTACCGCACCGAGCTGATCGACTTCGACGTCGCCCACATCGGACTCCCGTACAACGCTATCCTTGGGTACCCGGCTCTGGCTCAGTTCATGGCGGCGACCCATCCGGCCTACAACCTCATGAAGATGCCTGGGAGCAAGGGTGTCCTCACCGTAGTGGGAGATACCAAGGAGGCTCTGGCGGCATTCAAGCTCGCCCTCAAGACCACCGCGGCAGCACAACCAGCAGATGCGGGCACCTCCGGGGCTAAGGAGGCCGCCCCGACCAAGAAGAAGCAGCTGTTCACTCAAGACCGGGCGGAAACCAAGCAGGTGCCGGTCGAGGAGGACGGGTCCTCAGGGGCCACCTTCACCATTGGCGCCAACCTCGACCCCGACCAAGAGGAGGCACTGGTGAAGTTCTTGTGAGCAAACAAGGAAGTATTCGCCTGGGAGCCCGACCAGCTGGTAGGGGTCCCAAGAGGAGTGATTGAGCACCACCTAAAGGTGTGCCCCAACATACGCCCTGTGAAGCAGAGGGCGCGGCGGCAGTCCACGGAGAAGCAGACCTTCATCATCCAAGAAACTAGAAGCTGGAGGCAGCAGGCGTCATTCACGAGGTCCGGTACCCTGAATGGTTGGCAAACCCCGTCGTTGTGCCCCAGAAAGGCGGGAAGGAGCGCATGTGTGTCGACTTCACCAACCTCAACAAGGCCTGCCCCCAGGATCCGTTCCCGCTTCCATGCATCAACCAGATCGTCGACTCCACCGCCGAGTGTGACCTATTGTGCTTCCTAGATGCATTCGCAGGCTACCACCAGATCAAGATGGCAGTTGAAGACGTTGAGAAGATGGCCTTCCTGATCCCGTGCGGGGTATACTATTACACTTGCATGCCGTTCGGGCTGCGTAATGCGGGCGTGACCTTTCAACGGCTGATGCACATCGCCCTGGGCCGGCAGCTCGGGAGGAATGTTGAAGCCTACGTCGACGACATTGTGGTGAAGTCTTGGGAGGCGAGAACTTTGATTCAAGACCTGGAGGAGACCTTCGAAATCCTACGCCAGGTAGACTTGCGGCTTAACCCGGAGAAATGCATGTTTGGCGTCCCTTCTAGCAAGCTGTTGGGTTTCCTCGTGTCCCATAGAGGGATCGAGGCGAACCCAGAGAAGGTCAAGGCAATCGAAGACATGAGTCCACCGCAAACCCTCAAGGAAATGCAGAAGCTCGCTGGTCGCGTGACCGCGCTGGGGCGTTTTATCTCCAAGTCGGAGAGCGCGCCCTGCCGTTCTTCAAGCTGATGAAGAAAAAGGGCCCATTCGAGTGGACTCTGGAGGCCGACCAAGCGTTTCAAGACCTCTGGTGATGGTGGCGCCCCGACCTCTCGAGCCTCTAGTGTTGTACCTTGCCGCCACCCCTTACTCCGCCAGCGCAGCTCTGGTGGCGGTCCGGGAGGAGCGCCGAGCCAAGGATGCATCGCGCCAAACCGCTCCCTCAGCCGAAGCGGCGCAAGACCCTGAGGGCTCTGCTGGAGCTGCGGCGACGCCAACAAAGGACCAGGCTCAACAAGACGGCGCACTTGGGCTTGTGGAAGCACCAACGGGCGACCAGGCTTTGGGGGCTTCTTCGCCTCAGGAGGCGCCCCAGCCTCCGGAAGCCGCGAGCCTCTTCAACGCACCCACCCTCATCGATCACCCTGTGTATTTTGTCAGCACAGTGTTGCGGGACGTGAGGGCACGGTACCCCATGCCTCAGAAGCTCCTGCTCACGCTACCGGTGGCCTCGCGCAAGCTGCGACACTACTTTCAAGGTCACCCCATCAAGGTCGTCTCGGCCTACTCGTTGGAGAGGGTGCTCAAGAGCCCCAACTCCGCCGGGAGAGTCGCCGAGTGGAACATCGAGCTACATGCATTCCAGTTGGATTTTAGCACGACCAGGCTCATCAGGGGGGCTGCGCTCGCTGACTTCATGGCAGAATGGACGGACGCCCCACAGCTCGAAGAAGGCGAGGATAGATCCCTCTCGCTAGGGAGTGAAGCATCAGACGTCTGGGTTATGTATTTCAATGGCGCCTTTGCGCGCTAGGGCGTGGGGGCTGGAGCTGTGCTCATCTCACCGACTCAGGACAAGCTTTACTACGCCGTGCAGTGATAACCCACAAGTATAGGGGATCAATTGTAGCCTCTTTCGATAAGTAAGAGTGTCGAACCCAACGAGGAGCTAAAGGTAGAACAAATATTCCCTCAAGTTCTATCAACCATCGATACAACTCTACGCACACTTGACGTTCGCTTTACCGGAAACAAGTATGAAACTAGAAGTACTTTGTAGGTGTTTTTGGATAGGTTTGCAAGAATAAAAGGAGCACGTAAATAAAAGCTAGGGGCTGTTTAGATAAGGACACAACTAAATTAGTTTTAGTAGAGAGCTTTTTTTCACGAGAAAGTTATTTGTCCCTAGGCAATCAAGAACTAGACCGGTAATCATTATTGCAATTTTATTTGAGGGAGAGGCATAGGCTAACATACTTTCTCTACTTGGATCAAATGCACTTATGATTGGAACTCTAGCGAGCATCCGCAACTACTAAAGATCATTAAGGTAAAACCCAACCATAGCATTAAAGCATGAAGTCCTCTTTGCCCCATACGCAAACAACCTACTTACTCGGGTCTGTGCTCTGTCACTCACGCCACCCACCATAAGCAAATCATGAACATATTGCAAACCCTACAGCAGGGATCCCTCATGCTTGCGCGACACTGGGAGCACCATAGGACAGCACCAATAATAAAACATGCAACTAAAACCAATCTTGATCATCAAATAACCCATAGGACAAAACGGATCTACTCAAACATCATAGGATAGCCATACATCATTGGGAAATAATATATAGCGTTGACCACCATGTTTAAGTAGAGATTACAGCAGGTAAGAGCGATGTTACACCGCTGCATAGAGGGGGAAGAGTTGGTGATGATGGTGGTGAAGTTGTTGGTGAAGATTGCGGTGATGATGATGGCCACGGCAGCGTTCCGGCGCCACCGGAAGAGAAGGGGAGAGGGGGCCCCTTCGTCTTCTTCTTCCTTGACCTCCTCCCTAGATGGGAGAAGGGTTTCCCCTCTGGTCCTTGGCCTCCATGGCGTGGGAGGAGCGAGAGCCCCTCCGAGATTGGATCTGTCTCTCTCTGTTTCTGCGTTCTGTTCTCTGCCCTTTCACCGTTTCGTATATATATGGAGATCTGTAACTCCAATTGGATTGAAACCTTCGCCGAGATTTTTTTCCTGAAAATTAGCTTTCTTGTGGACAAAGTAGAGCAGCAACCGCCTTACGGGGGGGCCACGAGGGGGGCAGGCGTGCCCCCCTGCCTCGTGCCCCCCTCGGGCACCGTCTCGCGTTGATTCTTCCTCCCATATTCTCCAAATATTCCAAAAATATTCTCCGTCTATTTTTATCCCGTTTGGATTCCGTTTGATATGGGGTTTCTGCGAAACACAAAACATGCAACAAACAGGAACTGGCACTGGGCACTGGATCAATATGTTAGTCCCAAAAATAGTATAAAAAGTTGCCAAAAATATATGAAAGTTGTAGAATATTGGCATGGAACAATCAAAAATTATAGATACGACGGAGACGTATCATCATCCCCAAGCTTAATTCCTGCTCGTCCTCGAGTTGGTAAATGATAAAAAAGATAATTTTTGATGTGGAATGCTACCTAGCATAGTCTTGATCATATATCTAATCATGGCATGAATATTAATACATGAGTGAATCAAAGCAATAGTCTATCATTTGACATAAAAACAATAATACTTCAAGGCTACTAATAAAGCAATCATGTCTTTTCAAAATAACATGGCCAAAGAAAGTTATCCCTACAAAATCATATAGTCTGGCTATGCTCCATCTTCACCACACAAAATATTCACATCATGCACAACCCCGATGACAAGCCGAGCAATTGGTTCATACTTTTTAACGCGCTTCAGCATTTCCAACCCTCACGCAATACATGAGCGCAAGCCATGGATATAGCACTATGGGTGGAATAGAATATGATGATGGGGGTTATGTGGAGAAGACAAAAAAGGGTGAAAGTCTCACATCGACGCGGCTAATCAACGGGCTATGGAGATGCCCATCAATTGATGTCAATGTGAGGAGTAGGGATTGCCATGCAACGGATGCACTAGTGCTATAAGTGTATGAAAGCTCAACCTGAAACTAAGTGGGTGTGCATCCAACTTGCTTGCTCATGAAGACCTCGAGCATTTGAGGAAGCCCATCATCGGAATATACAAGCCAAGTTCTATAATGAAAATTCCCACTAGTATATGAAAGTGATAACTCAAGAGACTCTCTATATGAAGAACATGGTGCTACTCTGAAGCACAAGTGTGGTAAAAGGATAGTAACATTGCCCCTTCTCTCTTTTTCTCTCATTTTTTCCTTTTTTTTCTTTTTTGGGGCCTTCTCTTTTTTTTGCTTTCTCTTTTTTTTTCGTCCGGAGTCTCCTCCCAACTTGTGGGGGAATCATAATCTCCATCATCCTTTCCTCACTGGGGCAATGCTCTAATAATGATGATCATCACACTTTTATTTACTTACAACTCAATACTACAACTTGATACTAGAACAAAGATATGACTCTATATGAATGCCTCCGGCGGTGTACCGGGATATGCAATGATCTAGTGTAGAAACGACATCAAAAAATGGACAAGCCATGAAAACATCATGCTAGCTATCTTACGATCATGCAAAGCAATATGACAATAAATACTCAAGTCATGTATATGATGATGATGGAAGTTGCATGGCAATATATCTCAGAATGGCTATGGAAATGCCATGATAGGTAGGTATGGTGGCTGTTTTGAGGAAGATATAATGAGGCTTATGTGTGTTAGAGCGTATCATATCACGGGGTTTGGATGCACCGGCGAAGTTTGCACCAACTCTCGAGGTGAGAAAGGGCAATGCACGGTACCGAAGAGGCTAGCAATGATGGAAGGGTGAGAGTGCGTATAATCCATGGACTCACATTAGTCATAAAGAACTCATATACTTCTAGCAAAATTTTATTAGCCCTCGAAGCAAAAGTACTACTATGCATGCCCCTGGGGGGATAGATTGGTAGGAAAAGACCATCGCTCGTCCCCGACCGCCACTCATAAGGAAGACAATCAATAAATAAATCATGCTCCGACTTCATCACATAACGGTTCACCATACGTGCATGCTACGGGAATCACAAACCTCAACACAAGTATTTCTACTAATCCACAACTACCCACTAGCATGACTCTAATATCACCATCTTTATATCGCAAAACTATTGCAAGGAATAAAACATATCATATCCAGTGATCTACAAGTTTTATGTAGGATTTTATGACTAACCATGTGATTGACCAATTCCTGTCATCTCTCTAAATAGATATAAGTGAAGCAAGAGAGTTTAATTCTTTCTACAAAAGATATGCCCACACTCTAACAAATATAAGTGAAGCAAAAGAGCATTCTACAAATGGCGGTTTTCTATGTGAAGAGAAACAGGCAATCCAAACTTCAAATGATATAAGTGAAGCACATGAAGCATTCTATAAAGCCATACTCAAAGATATAAGTGAAGTGCAAAGAGCATTCTATAAATCAACCAAGGACTATCTCATACCAGCATGGTGCATAAAATAAAAAGAAAACTAAATGCAAAAGACGCTCCAAGATTGCACATATCGCATGAACGAAACGAATCCGAAAACATACCGATACTTGTTGAAGAAAGAGGGGATGCCTTCCGGGGCATCCCCAAGCTTAGACGCTAGAGTCTCCTTGAATATTTACTTGGGGTGCCTTGGGCATCCCCAAGCTTGAGCTCTTGCCTCTCTTCCTTCTTCTCACATCGAGACCTTCTCGATCATCGAACACTTCATCCACACAAAACTTCAACAGAAAACTCGGTAAGATCCGTTAGTATAATAAAGCAAATCACTACTCTAAGTACTGTTGCAAACCAATTCATATTTTGTTTTTGCATTGTGTCTACTGTAATATAACTTTTTCATGGCTTAATCCACTGATATAAATCGATAGTTTCATCAAAACAAGCAAACTATGCATCAAAAACAGAATCTGTCTAAAACAGAACAGTCTGTAATAATCTCAACGTTCACCATACTTATGATACATGAACAATTCTGCAAAAATTAGGAAACATAAAACATTTGTATAGAAAGACAGTGCAAAAAGAATCAGAACCATTTGACGTTCCAGTAAAGAATGTAAAATCGCGCACTACAGCCAAAGTTTCTGTCCTGCACCATACAAACCAACAAGCATTGTAAACATCCTAAAGGCAAACCTTGGCACATTATTTTTATAATACAATGGAATTGTACAAGGGGATAATTATTTTTGTTGAAAAGTTTCTGTAATCAAGATTCACAAAGTTTCCGTGAGCATGAACAAAGTTCAAGGCTAGCTCCCACTTCAACAATGCTTGTCTCTTTCACTTTCACTTTCCTTTTTGAAAAAGTTTTGGGTTCCCCTCTTTATTTTTGTTGTTTTTAAACTATATGAAAGCACTCAAAAGAAATAAATGACTCTCTAAAACTTCCGGGTTGTCTCCCTGGCAGCGCTTTCTTTAAAGCCATTAAGCTACGCATATAGTGCTCAAGTAATGGATCCACCCGGATCCCAAGGTATATCAAAGCCAATTTTAATTAACAATGATTTGTAATTTAGTAGTGAGCACAAAGCAACATATATCAAGCAATGACGAAGTCTAACTCTCTTCCTATGCATCGGCATGTCATAAAAGAACAATTCATGTACCCAAAGTAAAGGCCAATGCATAGTATAAACAGTTTCTTGCAATTTTAACGTGTGGGAAACATAGAGAGGTGGATATATAGTTCCTCTCTCATAATAATTGCAAGTAGGAGCAGCAAGCACATGCATATTATATTCATCAAAATCATCATGTGCAACGGTATAAGGCAACCCATCAATATAATCCTTAATAAGGGTAAACTTCTCCGATATAGTGTAGTTGGGAGAATTCAAAAAGATAATAGGACTCATGCGTGGGTGCAATAGCAACAATTTCATGTTTAACATAAGGAACTATAGCAAGTTCGTCTCCATAAGCATAATTCATATTGGCATCTTGGCCACAAGCATAGCAAGCATCATCAAAAAGGGATATTTCAAGAGAATCAACGGGATCATAACAATCATCATAGCAATCATCCTTCGGTAAGCACGAAGGGAAATTAAACAATGTATGAGTTGAAGAGTTACTCTCATTAGAAGGTGGGCACGGGTAGCTAATCCGCTGTTCCTCCTTTTGTTCTTCACTCTCCTCCTCATCTTTTTCATCCAATGAGCTCACAGTTTCATCAATTTCTTCTTCCATAGATTGCTGCAAAATATTAGTCTCTTCTTGGACAGTGGAGACTTTCTCAATAAATGCATCAATATCGGAATTGAATTCATAATTGGCATAGAAATATTTAAGGATAGCTAAATTTTCAGGTCTATAAATAGCATCATAAAGATTTTGAAACTCTTTGAACATAGATTCAATTTCATAAGCACCAATAAAAGCAACAAATTCTTCTATTTGTTCCACATCATAGTAATCATATATACCTCTAGCATAAGAAGCCAAGGTTTCATTATCATTAAATTTGCATGAAAAGGGAAGGTGTGGAGCCTTCATCCTAGAGCAACAAGTATAATCATATCTCAAGCATACTTGCCGAGCATACCACTTCAACATATAAATTTGATCCCATAATAGTTTCCCTTTTTGAGTGAAGCGATAATCCCTAAAGTATTCACGTTGGTCCAACGTGTCTCCCATTACATAATTGAATGAGGTTTTCTCAGGATTATCAAAGTGGTACATAATATTTTTTACATAATGATCATCGAGGGTTTTAGGAGGTTCCCCATCTCCATGAGTAGCAAGTACACCTAATTTTTTTGGTTATTTGTGTTCCATATCCATAACTAAAGATAGAGAACAACTAAGAACATCAAATAAAAATTACTTAGTGATAAAGCAAACAAGCACACACGAGAATATTCACCCCACTCTACGACTCCCCGGCAACGGCACCAGAAAAAGGTCTTGATAACCCACAAGTATAGGGGATCAATTGTAGCCTCTTTCGATAAGTAAGAGTGTCGAACCCAATGAGGAGCTAAAGGTAGAACAAATATTCCCTCAAGTTCTATCGACCATCGATACAACTCTACGCACGCTAGAAGTACTTTGTAGGTGTTTTTGGATAGGTTTGCAAGAATAAAAAGAGCACGTAAATAAAAGCTAGGGGCTGTTTAGATAAGGACACAACTAAATTAGTTTTAGTAGAGAGATTTTTGTCACGAGAAAGTTATTTGTCCCTAGGCAATCGATAACTAGACCGGTAATCATTATTGCAATTTTATTTGAGGGAGAGGCATAGGCTAACATACTCTCTCTACCTGGATCATATGCACTTATGATTGAAACTCTAGCAAGCATCCGCAACTACTAAAGATCATTAAGGTAAAACCCAATCATAGCATTAAAGCATCAAGTCATCTTTGTCCCATACGCAAACGACCTACTTACTCGGGTCTGTGCTTCTGTCACTCACGCCACCCACCATAAGCAAATCATGAACATATTGCAAACCCTACAACAGGGATCCCTCACGCTTGCGCAACATGGAGAGCACCATAGGACAGCACCAATAATAAAACATGCAACTCAAACCAATCTTGATCATCAAATAACCCATAGGACAAAACGGATCTACTCAAACATCATAGGATAGCCATACATCATTGGGAAATAATATATAGCGTTGAGCACCATGTTTAAGTAGAGATTACAGCGGGTAAGAGAGATGTTACACCGCTGCATAGAGGGGGGAAGAGTTGGTGATGATGGTGGTGAAGTTGTTGGTGAAGATTGCGGTGATGATGATGGCCACGGCAGCGTTCTTGCGCCACCGGAAGAGAAGGGGAGAGGGGGCCCCTTCGTCTTCTTCTTCCGTGACCTCCTCCCTAGATGGGAGAAGGGTTTCCCCTCTGGTCCTTGGCCTCCATGGCGTGGGAGGAGCGAGAGCCCCTCCGAGATTGGATCTGTCTCTCTCTGTTTCTGCGTTCTATTCTCTGCCCTTTCACCGTTTCGTATATATATGGAGATCCGTAACTCCGATTGGATTGAAACCTTCGCCGAGATTTTTTTCCGAAAATTAGCTTTCTTGCGGCCAAAGTAGAGCAGCAATCGCCTTACGAGGGGCCCACGAGGGGGGCAGGCGCGCGCACCTGCCTCGTGCCCCCCTCGGGCACCGTCTCGCATTGATTCTTCCTCCCATATTCTCCAAATATTCCAAAAATATTCTCCGTCCGTTTTTATCCAGTTTGGATTCCGTTTGATATGGGGTTTCTGCGAAACACAAAACATGCAACAAACAGGAACTAGCACTGGGCACTGGATCAATATGTTAGTCCCAAAAATAGTATAAAAAGTTGCCAAAAATATATGAAAGTTGTAGAATATTGGCATGGAACAATAAAAAATTATAGATACGATGAAGACGTATCATACAGCTCTGCTTCCAGTAGGGCGAGAAGGTCTCCAACAACATAGCAGAGTATGAAGGCCTCATAGCTAGCCTCAAGGCTGCGGTGGCCCTGGGGGTGAAGCGCCTCACCCATCAAGGGCGATTCGCAGCTCCTCGTCAACTTCTCCAACAAGGTGTACGAGCCAAAGGACGAGCACATGGAGGCATACCTCGCGGAGGTGCGCAAGATGGAGAAGCAGTTCTTGGGCCTAGAATTGCAGCATGTGCCCCGTGGCACCAACAAGGAAGCCGATGACATCGCCGGGAGAGCATCCAAGCGGCTACCCCAAGAGCCTGGCATCTTCGAGGAGTGGCTCTTCAAGCCATCAGCAACACCACCGCTTTCAAGAACAGTGTTGCCTCGGGAGGAACTCCCCCAACCACCTGCCTCGGGAGCCCCGGCCTGCAGCCCAACTTCAGGAGCGCGCTTGCTCTTTGCGCTCGAGCCTCTGGAGGGGTGCTAGACCATGGAATTCAAGGAGTACCTGACGCAAGGGACACTGCCATAGAAGGAGGAGGACGCGGAGCGTGTGGCCCGACAAGCCACGACATAGTACATCCAGGACGATGAGTTGTACAGGAAGCGACTGAATGATGTTTCCCTGCGCTGCATCTCCAGGGAGCAGGGGAAAGAGCTGCTGGCTGACATACACGGTGGGGACTGCGGGCACCACTCGTCGTCACGGACCCTCGTTGGCAAGGTGTTTCGCAGCGGATTCTACTGGCCTACGACACTCAACGACGCGGCTGAGCTGGTGAAGTCCTACGAGGCCTACCAGTTCCACGCCAAGCAGATCCATCAGCCGGCTTAGGGCCTCCAGACCATCCCACTCTCATGGCCATTCGCGGTTTGGGGGCTAGACATCTTGGGCCCATTCCCTCGAGCGCCTAGGGGCTACCGCTACCTCTACGTCGCCATCGACAAGTTCACAAAGTGGGCGGAGGTAGAAGCTGTCCACACCATCCCGGCCGGTTCCGCGGTCAAGTTCATCAAAGGTCTCGTGAGCCGGTTTGGGGTCCCCAACCGCATCATCACCGACAACGGCTCGCAGTTCACTAGTAACCTCTTCAAGACATATTGTGCTAACCTTGGAACGCAGATCTGCTACGCTTCGGTGGAGCACCGCTGGAGCAATGGCCAGGCCGAACGCGCCAACGCAGAGGTCCTGAGAGGTCTCAAGACCAGGACCTTCAAGAAGAAGCTCGAGGCCTGCGGCAGGGGCTGGCACAACAAGCTACAGTCCGTGCTGTGGTCCATCCGCACCACCGCCACCAAGTCGACGGGCGAGACCCCATTCTTCCTCGTCTACGGAGCTGAAGCGGTTCTCCCTCATGAGGTCAAGCATCGCTCCGCGCGGGTCCTGGCGTTCGAGGAGACACAGCAGGACACCATGCGGGGGATGGACCTCGTGCTGGGGGAGGAACGCCACCGTGAAGCTACGCTGTGGGCGGCAAGATATCAGCAAGCGCTGCGACGGTACCACTGTCGCAGCGTCAGCTCCAGGACGCTCGACGTGGGTGACCTCGTCCTACGGCGGGTGCTCTCCAGGGAAGGTCTGCATAAGCTCTCACCCATGTGGGAGGGCCCGTTTAGGGTCGCCCACGTCTCCAGGCCTGGCGCCGCGCGCCTGGAGACACAGGACGGGGTACCCATCCAGAACGCCTGGAACATCCAGCACCTCCGGAAGTTCTACCCATGAAGAAAGGCCCAGCGCCTGTGAAGAAGGATATTGCCGAGTATGTAGCAGTATGTGATGTATGTCAGAGAGTGAAGGCAGAACATCAGAAGCCAGCAGGATTACTACAGCCTATGCCTATACCCGAATGGAAGTGGGACAAGCTTGGCATGGATTTTATCACCGGATTATCCAGGACCCGATTGGGATATGATTCTATCTGGGTAGTAGTGGATCGTTTGACCAAAGTGTCTCACTTTATCCCAGTGAAAACCACCTATACGAGTGTGAAGTTGGCCAAGATATATATGACCCGGATCGTATGTCCGCATGGAGTTCCGAGGACCATCATATCAGATAGAGGAACATAGTTTACTTTGAAGTTTTGGCACCAGCTGCACTAGACTTTGGGTACCAGGCTAGAGTTCAGTACAGCCTTTCATCCACAGACAGATGGACAGATTGAGAGAGTCAATCAGATTCTGGAGGACATGTTGATAGCTTGTGCGCTAGATTATGGATCTAGTTGGGATGATAATCTACCTTACATGGAGTTCTCATACAACAATAGTTACCAAGCCAGTTTGAAGATGGCACCTTTCGAAGCTTTGTATGGAAGAAGGTGCAGGACACCGTTAATGTGGGATGAAGTTAGAGACCGTCAGTTGTTTGGACCAGATCTGATCAAAGAGTCTGAAGAGAAGGTTAAGTTGATTCGAGACAGACTGAAGGTAGCTCAGTCCAGGCAGAAGAGTTATGCAGATTCAAAATGCAAGGAGGTAGTCTATGAAATCGGAGACATGGCATATCTTCATGTGTCACCTCTCCGAGGAGTTAAACGTTTTGGAGTTAAGGGAAAGTTAGCCCCGAGATTTGTAGGACCATACCGAGTTTTGGAACGTATGGGAGAAGTGGCCTACAAGTTGGAGTTACCCGAAGGACTGTCAGGAGTTCATGATGTGTTTCACGTTTCCCAGTTGAAGAAGTGCCATGCAGAGATGGCCGATATTCCTCTAAGAGATACAGTGCCCCTGGAAGCAATTCAGCTGGATAGTGATTTGACCTACGACGAGAAACCCGTCAAGAGTTTGCAAGCCGAGTTACGCGCAACAAGGTTATCAAGTTTTGCAAAGTACAGTGGAGCCACCATACCGAGGATGAAGCCACCTGGGAACGAGAGGAAGACCGACGGAAAGACCACCCACACATATTTTCTAGCCAACCCGAATCTCGAGGGTGAGATTCATCTTAGGGGGTAGGTTTGCAACATCCCAAATTTTCAATTTGGAATGTTATACATAGGTCATAATATGCATATCATATTTTATTTGCATCCCATTTGCGATCCTAGAAATCCTAAGCAACTCAAGGACCCACGGAGAGAGTTGGGGATTTCATTATTTTCATATTTGAATTTTTCTCAAATTTGAAAAGAGGATCATTTTGGTTTTAATATTTTTCTCTCCAAAATATTTCCAATATAAAAACAAAAGAGAGGAGATAAAATGACTTCTCCAAAAAAAAGAAATATTGGAGGAAAGATTTTTAAATCAAATAAATATTTTTATTTGGATTTTAATTGCTATTTTATTTGAATTAGAAAATTTTGCATTTTTCAAAATTACATTTTTAGGCCAGAAAAATGTTCACTTTGTTCTAAATATTTTATTTAGACGGTGAAAATTGTTTTTGGCATTTTTAGAATTTCTTTTATATTTATTTAGAGTTTTTCCTTTTCGGTGGAATTTAAAAAAATGTTCGCGGCCGAACTAGGGCCGGCCCAGCTAGCGCCAGGCCACAGCCCAGCCGCCACCGCCTTCCCCTCCCTGAGTCGTGCCCGTGCTGGACTCCGGCGGGAGTCCGGGACCGCGCCGCCGCCGCCGCTTGGCCCCTTGGCCAAGTCGGATCGCCCCCGACCCCCTTTAAATAGCCCCGCCCCGCCACCCTCTCCTCCCCGTCCCGCACCACCACCGCCGCCGCACCGCCACCGCCCCGCGCCGCTGCCGCTGCGTAGCCGCCACCCCGCGCCGACGCCGCCGCCTCGCCGAGCCGCCCCGCTCGCCGGAGCCGTCGCTCGCCTTCGCCGTCGCCGGTTTTGTTCCGGTCTGTTTCGGTTTTTTATAAACCCTAGATTCGGTTCTTTTTTGAGTAGATCGGTTCGGTTTTCTCGGTTTCGCCTGTTTAGATCATTTTTTCTGAGTTTGCTAATTAGCGAACGTTCGTCAGATTAGTTTCTGAAATGAACAAATTTGTTCGTTAGTCTCTGTTAGCGGACGTCCGTCTGATAGATTTTTTCTTTTTCTGTTTTATTTTCGGCCAGGGACCCATACGCGATTATTTTTATCGCAGATTAGGCCTGATCTTCAAACCCTCGCAACTTTTTAACCGTTCGTCCAAATCCAGTGAAACCAATGCCAAAATCTTCGTCTCGAACCCGTCTTTCCAGTTAATCAACTTGAACATGGTTTTGACAATTTAAAATTTGGTTACAAGCAGCTTTGAATTCGAACTTCTTTTGACCGTAGTTTCAGTTCCGTAGCTCCGATTCGGTTGTTTCTTTTTGCAAATCGAAGCTCTTCAGTTGAATTTTCAGATTTGATCTTTCTCATCTGAGTTTTACCCTTGCATCTATGCTTTAGTGCTTATGTATGCTATTGTTTGTTTGCGATAGAATTCCCGGAGTGCGGAGCGTGCTACTACGAGTTTCTAGGGTTTGCAGATCGTCAGCAAGGCAAGTAACACTTTGATCATACCCTTTATTACCCAGTTTTATGCATTGGTTTCAACCCTCAAACATTGCATGAGTAGGATCTCTTAACTTGTGGGTTTGGGAAGTAGTTGATGAGGTAGAACCTATTGTCCATTATTATCAAACCCTGGGAGTTACTTCTACGTTATGCTTATGTTGCTATGCTATGCTCGTAGATGCGGTTTGGGTTTGAGTGTATCCATGACAGATGTGACATTTTTAATTAATGGTTAACTTAAGGTGGCTACTTAAATACACATCTGGGTGGATTGGTTGCGGGCACCTGGAGAATCCAGTGTTGTCCTAGGATATCCCGGAGTACCCGTGTGATCATCCTACGGTTCGCCACCCAGGCTCAAAGGGATCGTAAGATTATTCATGCTAGGAACTTCCGTGTGCAGGCACAAGCCATTATGGGCTCTGGCATAGTTGAGTATGTTGCGTGACCTCTTTCGGTGGTAGGCTAGCAGATGTAGGGGATGTAGGTGGTACTGTCTACCCAGAGTAAAGAGTTAATGCTTCTGAAAGACTGTGTCTCGGTCATCCGTTTCTCAAACACCATGTAGTGCGAGAAATCCAACGGAGGAGATCGAGTCTTGTGGGGAAAAGTGCACAAACCTCTGTAGAGTGTACAAACTAATCATGATTAGCCGTGTCCCCGGTTATGGACATCTTGAGTATCTGGTTCTTGAATTATTGATTTGATCTCATCACACTAAAGTAATTTGTTGGGTTATTAATACTGCTTAATGGGGATTGAGTTGGAGGAACCTTCTCAATGTTTCAACCACCATGATAGTTAAATAAAATATATTCCTTTGTTGTAGGGAAAAATTGGCTTTTGGCAAAAACATGTTAACCGTAGAGCCTCCACCAGCCATATATGCATGTAGTGTTAGCATTTACCTGTTCATTGCTCTACTGTGTTATTTTTCCAGCATATTCCATGTGCTGACCCGTTTCAGGCTGCAACATATCATGTTGCAGACTTTTCAGACAAAGAGTAAGGTGCGCTAGGTCATTTTCGTGCACTCAACTATGTCGTTGGAGTTGATGGACTCATTTACCTTTGATGCTTCCACAGTTATCTTATTTAGATGGCCTTAAGCCATATTTTTTGTAATAAGTTATCTTTTGGGACATTCGATGTAATAAGTGTGTGATTGCACTCTGTTATAAATCCTTCAAGTATTGCGTGTGTCAGCATTACCGATCCAGGGATGACACTTCTACACAGAGATTTGACCGTCTGAGGTCGGATCGCTACAGTAGTACGCCGGCACCAGCACCTTGTGGCGAGAAGGCTCCATCAAAGTACATAACCCAATCACGGCTCGTCTCCTTGCCGGGAAGGGTGGTCTCTTGAATCTCTTCGTCGCGCGTTGAGGTCCATTCTGCTATGAACTCTGCCAAGGCTCGGCTCTTGATCATCGAAGTACTTTCAAACTTGAGGCCAAAGCTTGACAGTTCCAACGCCCACTCCACAATCCTCCCGGTTGCATCTAGGTTGTGCAAGATTTGTTGCAAAGGGAGGCGGGTGACGATGGTGATCTTATGCGCTTGGAAATAGTGGCGCAGCTTTCTCAAGGCCATGAGGAGGCCGAAAAGTAGCTTCTGTATACTAGAATATCTTGATCTAGCCCCCTGCAAGAGGGAACTACCAAAATAAACCGGGTGCTGCATCACCTTCTTCTTTTGTTTGACTTCGCCCACTTGTGCAGACTCTGTCTTGCCAGGACCAGGCTTTGCCGGGGGTTCCGTCCTGCCGGCATCAGGCCCTACCGGGGAGAGCTCCGGCCCATCATCCGATGGCTCTGCCGCTACCGCTGCTTCTTCCTCAAATTCTCTCTGTGCCACTAGCGCAACATTGCCACTTGATTCGTTGCCGCTAGATATAGCAGCAACGGCTCTTGCGGTTTAGGCGCAACTAGTATTGGCGTGGAGGAGAGGTACCTGTTCAAATCTTGCAGCGCTGCCTCTGCCTCCGGAGTCCATTTCATTGGACCCGCCTTTTTCAAAACTTTGAAAATGGGGAGGGCGCGCTCAGCGGATTTGGAGATGAACCTACTCGGAGCAGCAACGCAGCCGGCGAGCCTACAGACGTCTTTGACCTGTCTTGGCGCCTCAATCTGCTCAATCGCTTTGATCTTGTCGGGATTTGCTTTGATTCCACGTTGAGACACAAAGAACCCAAGAAGCTTGTCGGATGGGACACCGAACACGCACTTCTCTGGGTTGAGCTTGAGGTTGATCTTGCGCAGGTTTGCAAATGTTTCCTCCAGATCCTGCATGAGCGTGGCCTTGTCCTTGGTTTTGACCACTATATCATCCATATAAGCTTCCATATATCTACGCAGCTGGGGCTCAAAACTAATTTGGACTGCTCGGGAAAATGTCGAACCAGCGCTTTTCAACCTGAAAGGCATCCATACAAAAGAGTACTGTCGGATTACGGGTTCCGACAAACCCTTGAGGTTTGAACTCTGGGGTGCGCACGAAGATCTCTCTCTCCCTAGCTCACTCTCGCAACGATCTCAAGGCCTAGCTCGCCGAACCCAAGGAACAAGGGACACGCGAGTTTATACTGGTTCGGGCCACCGTTGTGGTGTAATACCCTACTCCAGTGTGGTGTGGTGGATTGCATCGTGGGCTAAGGATGAAATGGTACAGTGGATGAACAGCCTCCTGAGGAGAGGTGTTCTTGAGCTCAATGAGCTGGAGAGATGGCCTTGGTGGAGTGGATCCGATCCAAGATGAGCTGATCCTTGACTACGGTGGTGGCTAGTCCTATTTACAGAGGCCCTGGTCCTCTTCCCGAATGTTAGGCGGTAAGGGATCCCACAACGGCCAAGTTTGGAGGGAGACAACTAGTACAAGCTATCCTGACAAAAGGTGGTCTTCGCCTGCCAAAGGCTCTGGTGGTGACGCCACCGTGGGCTCCGTGGTGACCCCCGTCCTGCCGTCCTGCTGGTCTTGGTCTTGTTGCACCGATATGGAAACCTTTGCCTTATGCCTCGGGACTCCTCGCCTATGCTTGTCCCTTTAGCACCAACGAGGCAACTGGTGCTCTGCGCCCGCTGGCACCCGACTGGCTTTGATTGTCACGGCTCACGTCACGCGGACCTTGCGAGGCGCCCCTTGCATAGATGTCTCCGCTCCTCGGGAGCCAGCCTAGCGAGGCTGCCCCTGAGGGGGTCTTGGTGTCGTCCGCCTTGGGCCCTCACGAGGGTCTTGAGTGGTTGCTGCCGAAAGTGGGCCATGCCAGGCCGTTGGTGGAGCCACGCCATACGCCGCAGGCAGGCAAGTCTGGGTACCCCCGTTCCCAGGACGCCGACAGTAGCCCCCGGGCCCAAGGCGCGCTCAGACTTGGCTTCGAGGCGAAGCCAAAGGGCAAGTGTGGAGTACCGCGGGCCCCAATAGCCTGCGGACTTGATTGATGCGTGGTGACTGACGGAACATGGGCGTCTCCGCTTCCCCACGCTGCCTCGACAACTGCCCGACTTGACGAGTCCCTACCAGGGGGTGGGGCCAGCTCCTTGAACTTCTCGGGGCCGCTGCTTCTGGTGGTTGGCGTTGGGAGGCCGGAGAAGACGAAGAATGTGGGTGGCGGGCCATCAACTCGGAGTACGATGGCACCGACGCCTTCGTCGCGTATTGCTGGCCTGCTGCCTCATCTTTTGGCTTCTTCACCGGCACCGTCATCACCAGCCTTCTCTTGGTGTCTTCTGCTGCTCGTACCTCGCCTAGGCGCTCTTTTTGCCCCCCTGCCATCCCGATCTGCTTCCTGAGGAGAGGGACAAGAAAGGGATTATGGTCATCTTATCTCTTTTTAGTTTTTAAGCCTACGGACACTCGTCAGATTTAAACCTTGTAACCCCCTTGCTCAAGCTCACACTCCGTATGAACTGTACTTGTTAAGAACATATTAATGAAGAAAAGGGGTGTTTGCCGGGTTCTTTTGTGCGCGAGCGAGGCTCACACTAAGGATTGAATCCTTGTTATCTTAAAATAAACATCGTTACCCGGCAACAGACCTTGTCGTCCTCCTGCTCTATAGCTCGACTACACTCACGCCCTTGGCGGAGGTAGGGGCAATGTAGGATTAGGCTCTTCGTTTGTTCTCTTTCCATCGCACTACAACCAAGTTCCGTCCCAAAGAAAGGTCTTTGGACATGGGAAAGAAGGAGCACGGTGGTATAAGAGTGAGCGAAGCTTCGTCCGTTCAAGTTCCATACGGAAGTGGAGAGTAGGGGGTGAAAGACTTATCTGATTCTACGGTCCCCGGCAATCTTTGCTTGCCGTGGTCGGATCTCTGGATCTGTAGCCCCCGGCAACCTTGGCTTGCCAGGGTTGGGGCGTCGGTCTGTTTCCTTTCTCCCAAACAGCTCAGCAGAAACGCCCGCATCCGTCAAACCAAAAGAAGAGACGGAAGGAACAGAGAGACGCACACCCAACCTCTATGCTAGGGGTTAGTTGCTGCTAAGCACTATCGACCCTAAGAAAGAGAGAGACTCAACCTAGCATGCTTGCTAAAATTAGGGCGCCAGTGCTTCATTTATTTATGCTCAGGGTCTGCGCCTGGCTTTGTACATAGGGTTACATGCCTTGCCGAAAAGGCTAGTACAAAATGGGGGTTGCCGGGGCTCGCGGCAACCGCGCCTTAGGGGTAAAAGTTGCGAAGATGTTCGATATTCCATGAGTTGCTCACTGGAATGCCATCTTCGATCTCGAGGCGGACAGCGCCGGGCCTGGTGACTCGCATTACTCGATAAGGGCCCTCCCACTTCGGCGTCAACTTGTTTGAATTCTTGGCGGATTGAATCCGCCAAAGAACAAGGTCGCCTTCCTCAAGGCTTCGGGCGTGAACCTTGCGGCTATGATAGCGGCGCAAGGCCTGCTGGTAGCGAGCGGCTTGCACAGCAGCCCGAAGACGATCTTCCTCAAGGAGCGTTGCATCCTCTTGGTGCAACTGCTCTCCCTCAAGCTCATCATAAGCGAGCACTCGAGGTGACTCGTATATGTGTTCCGTGGGGAGAACTGCCTCTGCCCCGTAAACCAGGGCAAATGGTGTCTGGCCAGTAGCTCGATTTGGCGTCATTCTGATCGACCAAATAACTATTGGCAACTCATCAACCCAGCGCCTTCCGCACTTGTGCAGCTTGTCAAAAGTCCTAGTCTTGAGGCCTCACAGCACTTCTGCATTTGCCCTTTCGGCCTGGCCATTACTTCTGGGATGGGCAACAGAAGCAAAATAGACCTTGCTGTCGAGGCCTTGAATGTACTGCATGAAGGTGTGGCTCATGAACTGCATGCCGTTGTCGGTGATTACTTTGTTGGGCACACCAAAACGGTAGACTAGCCCCTTGAAGAACTTGACGGCTGATTGTGCTGTCACCTTTCTCACTGGTTCCACTTCCGGCCACTTTGTGAACTTGTCGATCGCGACGTACAAGTAATCAAAGCCCCCGACAGTGCGGGGAAAGGGGCCCAGTATGTCGAGCCCCCAGACCAAAAATGGCCAGGAAAGAGGTATTGTCTAAAGGGCTTGGGCTGGTTGATGAAGCTTCTTTGAATGGAACTGGCACGCTTCACACTTGGTTACTAGGGCAGTTGCATCCTGGAGGGCGGTGGGCCAAAAAAAGCCTTGCCAGAACGCTTTGCCGGCAAGGGCTCTCGACCCTATGTGGGAGCCACACATGCCTCCGTGTATTTCCGCCAATAGCCTCAGTCCGTCTTCCCGAGGAATGCACTTCAACTTCACACCGTTCGATCTCCTTCTGTACAAGGCATTATCCACAAACTGGTACATGCTGGACCGACGGGCTACTTTCTCTGCTTCTTCTTGTTCCTCAGGAAGCTCCCCTATTTGGAGGAAACGGACGGTGGACTGCGCCCATGCCGGAGCCTGGGGCTCGACGGCAAGGACTAAAGGCACATCTTCGGTCGTAGGGGCAACTGCCTCCACGGCCAGGGCCTAAGGCCCTGCCGGGGGTTGTTGCTCTCCGGCAGGCTTGGGACACGCGGCAACGTCCTTGCTGGCGGCCCTTGGGAGCTCGGCGGGAAAGTACTTGCCAGGGCCCGCCTTACTTCGCTTGTTCTGCCCTGCTGATGGCTCGATGGACGGTTGAGTTAATTGAAGCACAAAGGTACCTGGTTCCACAGGCAACTTCAGGGCAGCGCGCTTCGGCAGGTCGTTAGGAATGCTGTTCTCCGCTCGGGGGACATGCACTGCTTGCAATCTGTCAAAACGCTCTTCCAACTTCCTCACTTCATCCACGTAGGCTTCCATCAACGGGCTATGGTAATCCTTGTTGACTTGTTTGACGATGAGCTGCGAATCACCCCTGACGATGAGCTTCCTGATTCCGAGGTCTGCCACAATCCTGAGACCGGCCAGCAGTCCCTCGTACTCCGCCGTGTTGTTCGTTGATTTTTCCCGAGGAAAGTGCATCTAGATTACGTACTTGAGGCGCTCTCCGGTGGGCGCAACGAGTAGCACACCGGCACCAGCACCTTGGAGTGAGAAAGCTCCATCGAAGTACATAATCCACTCACTGCTCGTCTCCTTGCCGGGAAGGGTGGTCTCTTGAATCTCCTCGTCGGGCATTGCGGTCCATTCTGCTATGAACTCTGCCAAGGCTCGGCTCTTGATCGTTGAAGTACTTTCAATTTTGAGGCCAAAGCTCGACAGCTCCAATGCCCACTCCACAATCCTCCCAGTTGCATCTGGGTTGTGCAGGATTCGTTGCAACGGGAGGCGGGTGACAACGGTGATCTCATGTGCTTGGAAATAGTGGTGCAGCTTTCTTGAGGCCATGAGGAGGCCGAAAAGTAGCTTCTGCATACCACAATATCTTGACCTAGCCCCCTGCAATAGGGAACTGACAAAATAAACTGGGTGCTGCACCATCTTCTTCTTCTGTTCAACATCGCCCATCTGCGCAGACTCCGCCTTGCCGGGACCGGGCCTTGCCGGGGGTCCCAGCTTGCCGGCGTCAAGACCCACCGGGGAGGGCCCCGGCCTATCATCTGACGACTCCACTGCTGCCGCTGCTTCTCCCTCGAGTTCCCTCTGTGCCACTAGCACAGCACTGACCACTTGATTCGTTACCGCTAAGTATAGCAGCAACGGCTCTTGTGGTTTAGGTGCGACTAGTATCAGCGTCGACGAAAGGTACCTCTTCAAATCTTGCAGTGCTACCTCTGCCTCCGGAGTCCATTTTACTGGACCCGCCTTCTTCAACATTTTGAAGAAAGGGATGGCGCGCTCAGCAGATCTGGAGATGAACCTACTCAGGGCAGCAACACAGCCGGCGAGCCTACGGACGTCCTTGACCCGTTTTGGTGCCTCAATCTTCTCAATTGCCTTAATTTTGTCAGGGTTCGCCTCAATCCCACGCTGTGATACAAAGAACCCGAGAAGCTTGCCGGACGGAACGCCGAAGGCACACTTCTCAGGGTTCAGCTTGAGGTTGATCTTGCGCAAATTTGCAAATGTTTCTTCTAAGTCTTGCACGAGCGTGTCCCTGTCCTTGGTTTTGACCACTATGCCGTCCATATAAGCTTCCATATTTCTATGTAGCTGGGGCTCAAAACCAATTTGGACCGCTCGGGCAAACGTCGAACCAGTGCTCTTTAACCCGAAAGGCATTCGTACAAAACAGTACGTACCACATGGGGTGATGAACGCGGTCTTCTTTCGTCTTCCTTCATCATGAAGATCTGGTGGTATCCCAAATAGGCGTCGAGGAATGACAGAAGGTCACACCCGACAGTGGAGTCTACAATCTGGTCGATGTGTGGCAGAGGGAAAGGATCCTTTGGACAAGCTTTATTGATATCTGTGTAGTCAATACACAGCCTCCACTTCCCATTTGCCTTATGCACAACCACCGGATTGGCCAACCACGTGGGGTGGACGACTCCTCTAACCAGGTCTGCCGCCTCCAACTTCCTGATCTCTTTTATGATGAACTTTTGTCGCTCCAGAGCTTGCTTCCTGACCTTCTGCTTGACGGGCCGCGCATGAGGACAGACAGGAAGATGGTGCTCAATCACCTCCCTGGGAACGCCGGGGATGTCGGATGCATGCCATGCAAACACATCGACATTCGCCCACAGGAAGGCAACGAGCGCGCTTTCCTATTTGCTGTCAAGGGTGGAGCTTATAGTAAAAGCCCCGCCCGTGCCGTCCTCCTTGACGGACACCTTCTTGGTTTCCGGTGGTGCAGCCTTGGATTTCTTGCTCTTGCCGGTGCAGCCCTCTGGCACGTCCTTGACGGGAGCGCTGCACTCCGAAGAGGTGCGCTTACCGGAGTGGGTGCCGGCCTTCTTCCTTCTCAGGGCTTTAGCGGCAGGAGCAAGTGCCTTGGCGGCAGTTGCTGCAACTGCCTCTCTGTAGAGTTGGTCGACGCAGATGAGCGCGCCTTTCTTGTCAGAGGGGCGGTGATGATGGTCAGCGGCCCCGGCATCTTCAATGTGTTGTAGTCGTAGTGTGACGCCGCCATGAACTTGGCCAGCGCTGGGCGGCCAAGGATCCCGTTTTATGGCAAGGGGATCTCGGCGACATCAAAAACAATCTTCTCCGTGCTATAGTTCAGCTCGCCCCCAAATGTAACGGGCAGCGTGATTTTACCTTTTGGCTGGCTCCTTCCCGGGTTGACCCCTTGAAACGTGCCCATCTCCTCGATATCTCCATCGGGCGAGATCAAGTTCAGACCGGCCCCACCATCAACCAGTACTTTCATCACATTGAGGTTGTGTATTGTTGGCGAAACCAACAATGGAAAACACCCGACTGCAGTTGTGTGATCTGGGTGGTCCTCGGCATAAAAAATGATGGGTGTGCGGGATCACTTCAGTGGCTTCTGGGCATCGAACGATGGCTCTGCAGCAGTGACCTCATGCGCCCACTGCTTCAGTTTGCGGTGAGAGGTGTGCAGCGAGGCGCCACCATCGACGCACATGACCTCTGTAGCTTTCTAGAACTCGTGGTCGCCGGACTCGTCGTCCTCGTCATGATCACTATCTTCCTCCTTCTTATCGCGGCCCCGAGCGGGCCTCTCTTGTTGACTATCTTTGTCGCGGAGACCTCCTGGGCCACCACGCTTCTTGCCGGACCCCTCAGCACCATCCTGACCCTTCTCCTTGTCTCGCCTTTCATATTCAGCCTTCTGCTTTTCTGCAAGCAGCCCAACCTGTTGGCAGTTCTGGAGGTCATGGCCCTTGGTGCGGTGGATCTTGCAGTACTGCTTGTCGGAGCCCCCCGGCTTGTCGGCGGCCGCCAAGGCCCGGCAGGCGGCGCACCAGGCAACCTCCTTGCCAGGGTCGTCAGCATTGGCCTTCTTGGTGGCGCTGAGGTCGCCGGATCCTTCAATGGCAAGCACAGTCTTGCCCTTTCGCTTCCTGTTGCGGCACCGGCCCTTCTTTGTCGGGGCGGTGGTGTCTTCGTCAGTGGAGTCGGTTTCCGTGCCGGGCGTCCTCGCCGGGGTACTTCCTTCCTACCTCAGCTCAGGCACACCTATCCGCCAGAACATAAACTTCGGCTACATCCTTGACCTTGTTCATCGCCAGCTCTTCACGCATCTTGCGGTTGCGTACGTTCTGATGGAACACACTGATGATAGCGGCGAGACGAACGTCTGGGATGGTGTACTGCACACGGCTGAATCTTTGTATGTACTTATGCAGGGGCTCACCATCCTTCTGGGGGATGACATGCAAGTCACTTGCCTAGCCAGAAGCTTGGTGGACTCCGGTAAAGGTGCCAACAAACTCGTGGCACAGGTCCGACCAAGAAGAGATGGGATCCACCGGCAGGTGCATCAACCATGACATGACGTTGGCTTAAGTGCCAACAGAAAGTAGTTGGCGAGCACCTTATCATCGTGAGCCCCAGCGGCTTGCATCACGATTGTTTAGATGCTGAGAAACTCCGACGGGTGAGTCTTGTCGTTGTACTTTTCCCCAACATCGGGCTTGAATGTGCGGTGGGAGGGCCACTGGAACTGCCGCAGCTCGCGGGTAAAGGCTGGATAACCCACCTCGTAAGGTAGGTCATCGGAGCCCCCCAGCGCTGGGTGGTCCATAGTAGGCCCCGCACGCCAATCCGACTGATGGTGCGTCTCTCGTCGTCGCTCGATGGTGGTTCGAGCATCTTCCAGGGGCCGCTCCCGAAGGACTTGGCGTTGGTCGCGGCAGCCTCGCGGGTCGGATGATGCTGTGGAAGCGTTGTCACAGGCGTCGGCCCGACGGGCCGGTGGCTACTGTCGCGGCCACGGGGGAGGAGAGTGCACTGTGGTCGCAGCGTCTCTGGTCCCCCTACCGCCGGCATGGACCGGCTCGACAGAACGCCGGCGTGAAGGTCCCATTGGGAGTGGCTCGTCTTTGTTGGCGAAGCTGACAAGGCTTCGGATGGTGGCCCTCCACTTGTCAAGCTTCTCCGCAGCAGGGGGAAGTCGAGGAGCAGTTGCACGCGCGCCAGCGCTTCTGCTGGTGTGGGCGGCGGCGAGAGCTGCGTAAACCGTGCCGCACTGCGACTTCTAACCGGGTTAGAAGGGGCTCCGTCGCGGTTTCGCAGTCGCACGCCGCTTCCGCAGGTGTCTGAGCGCGCACGCCGGCATGGTGCGTCCTGTGAGTGACGCACAGGGCTCTTTCCGCGGCGGTGCCCGGGGGCTCCAGCATCGTGGTGTCACTCATCGCGAGCGACCTGGGAAGGCTGCGACGCGGGTGCCAGCTGGGGCGCCGTAGAGGTTGCCGCGCCGCCCATGGGCAGCACGGCCCCGCCCCAGACCCAGCGGCGTGCGGCTCGTCGTCTCGGATTCGAAAGATGCCGCTCGCCTGGCTCCAATCACCAGAATGTCATGGATGCTCGCGGGCCACGTCTCCGGCACCATCTGTGGCCACCCGGTCGCCTGCCTGCGTTGGCGTGGACGGGCCGGCTCCGGGCGACCCGATCACTGTGATCACCTTTCTCTTGGGGGCCATGGTGATGAGGAAGTTGAGGCGCTAACCCTCAAACCGGATTCTCACAGCTTGCGCTCCCAGCCTGGCGCGCCAAAGATGTCATCGGATCCTTCAATGGCAAGCACAGTCTTGCCCTTTCGCTTCTTGTTGCGGCGCCGGCCCTTCTTTGTCGGGGCGGCGGTGTCTTCGTCAGTGGAGTCGGTTTTCGCGCCGGCGTCCTCGCCGGGTTACTTCCTTCCTACCTCAGCCCAGGCACACCTATCTGCCAGAGCATAAAGTTCGGCTACATCCTTGACCTTGTTCATCGCCAGCTCTTCATGCATCTTGCGGTTGCGTACGTTCTGATGGAACGCACTGATGATAGCAGCGGGACAAACGTCTGGGATAGTGTACTGCACACAGCTGAATCTTTGTATGTACTTACGCAAGGGCTCACCATCCTTCTGGGGGATGACATGCAAGTCACTTGCCTGGCCAGGAGCTTGGTGGACTCCGGTAAAGGCGCCAACAAACTCGTGGCACAGGTCCGACCAAGAGGAGATGGAATCCACCGGCAGGTGCATCAACCATGACATGACGTTGGGCTTAAGTGCCAACGGAAAGTAGTTGGCGAGCACCTTATCGTCGCGAGCCCCAGCGGCTTGCATCACGATGGTGTAGATGCTGAGAAACTCCGACGAGTGAGTCTTGTCGTTGTACTTTTCCCCAACATCAGGCTTGAATGTGCGGTGGGAGGGGCACTCGAACTGCCGCAGCTCGCGGGTAAAGGCTGGACAACCCACCTCGTAAGGTAGGTCATCGGAGCCCCCGGTGCTGGGTGGTCCATAGTAGGCCCCGCACGCCAATCCGACTGATGGCGCATCTCTCATCGTCGCTCGATGGTGGTTCGAGCATCTTCCAGGGCCCGCTCCTGAAGGACTTGGCGTTGGTCGCGGCGGCCTCGCGGGTCGGACGACGCTGTGGAAGCGTTGTCACGGCGTCGGCCCGACGGGCCGTTGGCTACTGTCGCGGCCGCAGGGGAGGAGAGTGCACCGTGGCGCAGCGCCTCTGGTCCCCCTACCGCCGGCATGCACCGGCTCGTAAGAACGCTGGCGTGAAGGTCCCATTGGGAGTGGCTCGTCTTTGTTGGCGAAGCTGACAAGGCTTCGGATGGGGGCCCTCCACTTGTCGAGCTTCTCAGCAGCAGGGGGGAAGTCGAGGAGCCGTTGCACGCGCGCCAGCGCTTCTGCTGGTGTGGGCGGCGACGAGAGCTATGTAGACCGTGACGCACTCCGACTTCTAACCAGGTTAGAAGGGGCTCCGTCGCGGTCTCGCAGTCGCACGCCGCTTCCGCAGGCGTCCGAGCGCGCACGCCGGCATGGTGCGTCCTGCGAGTGACGCACAGGGCTCTTTCCGCGGCGGTGCCCGGGGGCTCCGGCATCATGGTGTCGCTCATCGCGAGCGCCCTGGGAAGGCCGCAGCGCGGGTGCCAGCTGGGGCGCCGTAGAGGTTGCCGCGCCGCCCATGGGTAGCACGGCCCCGCCCCCAGACCCCGCGGCATGCGGCTCGTCGTCTCAGATTCGAAAGATACCGCTCGCCTGGCTCCGATCACCAGAGTGTCATGGATGCTCGCGGGCCACGTCTCCGGCGCCATCGGTGGCCACCCGGTCGCCTGCCTGCGCTGGCGCGGACGGGCCGGCTCCGGGGGACCCGATCACTGTGATCCCCTTTCTCTTGGGGGCCATGGTGATGATGAAGTTGATGCGCTAACCCTCAAACCGGATTCTCACAGCTTGCGCCCCCTGCCTGGCGCGCCAAAGATGTCGGTGGAAACGACACCTATGGGATCACGGGGAATCCCTTC
Source organism: Triticum aestivum (assembly GCF_018294505.1). Lineage (NCBI taxonomy): Eukaryota > Viridiplantae > Streptophyta > Magnoliopsida > Poales > Poaceae > Triticum > Triticum aestivum. Next base: position 278,786,747 of record NC_057799.1, on the reverse strand, counting down.
TACTGTCAGCGGGCGCGGGGCTGTGGAAAGAGCGAGTTTAAGAGACCAACACGGGGAATTTATCCAGGTTCGGGCCGCAAGTGATGCGTAATGCCCTACTCCTGCTAGCTGGTGTTTATCTGGTGTTCTTGGACTAGCTACAAAGCGCGCAGGGTCTAAAAAGTCTGAATCCTCTCACAGTACGCCGCGGGCCTCCTTTTATTGTAAAAGGGGCTGCCACAGTGGCACACAGGAGGTGGAAAGTTGTACAGTAGTCGAGTTTATCTCTGGCATCGTAGGACAAAACACATTAAATGCGCTACTTAGGTGTCCTCTTACTTTATCGAGGACGACAACGAGGCCCGTCTCGTCCGTCACCACTTCGCCTTGCTTTGCCACGCGTCCAGGCCAATGAGGCATGCAGCGCCATGTAGGCTAGCAGGCTGCTGAGCTGGTGTGGTGGCAGAGTCTTCACGAAGATCTGCATGCCACCACGTAGGTGCTTGACTAGTTGGCTTAGGAGCCACGTACTACCACGTGGGTACCTTCTTAGTTGGTGGGTCGGCTGCTGAGCTGGGGCGGTGACGGGGCGGCAAGGCCTTGCCGCGGCCTTGCTGATATCCCCGGCAAGGTGAGGGAGTCCTGAATTAGGGGGTCCTCGGACAGCCGGACTATATCCTTTGGCCGAACTGTTGGACTATGAAGATACAAGATTGAAGACTTCGTCCCGTGTCCGGATGGGACTCTCCTTGGCATGGAAGGCAAGCTTGGCAATACAGATATGTAGATCTCCTCCCTTGTAACCGACTCTGTGTAACCCTAGCCCCCTCCGGTGTCTATATAAACCGGAGGGTTTTAGTCCGTAGGACAACAACAATCATACCATAGGCTAGCTTCTAGGGTTTAGCCTCTACGATCTCGTGGTAGATCAACTCTAGTAATACTCATATCATCAAGATCAATCAAGCAGGAAGTAGGGTATTACCTCCATCGAGAGGGACTGAACCTGGGTAAACATCGTGTCCCCCGCCTCCTGTTACCATCCGCCTTAGACACACAGTTCGGGACCCCCTACCCGAGATCCGCCGGTTCTGACACCGACATTGGTGCTTTCATTGAGAGTTCCACTGTGCCGTCACAGTAAGGCTTGGTGGCTCCTTCGATCATCGGCAACGATGCGGTCCAGGGTGAGGTTTTCCTCCCCGGACAGATCTTCATATTCAGCGGCTTCGTACTGCGGGCCAATTCGCTTGGCCATCTGGAGCAGATCGAAAGCTACTCCCCTGGCCATTAGGTCAGATTTGGAAACTTGAACTATACTGCCGACATCCGCGGAGACTTGATCTTCGACGGATTCGAGCCCATGTCAAGTGCGCCGCACAATCACGACGAGCATGATTTAGCTCTGCCGTCGGACAGTGTTCGGGAGATCACACCTGCAACTACTCCGGCCCTCAATCCGGAACAAATTGCGCCATCTAAGGACGGGTGGATGTACCCAGTCACGGAGGCCGCACACTCAGTGGCAATAGAGCCAAATACTGACTTCACCTCCTACAAGACCCGTGTTGCCGAACTGTTGGATTCGTCTCCGGCCATGGGCTCCGAGCCGCCTGCGTCCGTGCCCGTCGAATCTGATTGGACACCGATCATGGAGTTTACCTCTGCGGATATCTTTCAGCACTCGCCCTTTGGCGATGTGTTAAACTCGTTGAGGTCTCTCTCCTTATCAGGAGACCCTTGGCCGAACTATGTCCGGCTAGAATGGGATGCGAACGACGAAGAAATTCGCTCCCCACCCTCCACCCACTTAGTAGCCACTGTCGACGATTTAACCGACATGCTCGACTTCAGCTCCGAAGACATCGACGGTATGGACGACGATGCAGGAGACGAACAAGAACCACCGCCCACAGGGCGCTGGACTGCCACCTCATTGTATGACATATACATGGTGGACACCCCCAAAGAAGGGGCTGGCGATAATACAACGGAGGATAATCCCTCCAAGAAGCAACCCAAGCACCGACGTCAGCGGCGCCGCTCTAAGCAGCGATACCGGCACAAGAGACAATAACGCTCCGGATAGTGCCGAAGACGACGATAATCCCCTCCAGCCAGACCTCGAGCGGGAGGATAAACAAGCTAGCCCTCCGGAACAAGCAGCAAACAGAGAATCAAAGGATGACAATTACATGCCTCTCTCCGAAGACGAAGTGAGCCTTGGCGACGCAGAATTTATCGTGCCTGAGGATCCCGATAGGAGCGCTTCAAGCGCCGGCTTGTAGCCACAGCAAACAGCCTGAAGAAAAAGCAACAACAGCTTCGAGCTGATCAAGATCTGCTAGCGGATAGATGGACTGAAGTCCTGGCGGCCGAGGAATACGAACTCGAGCGCCCAACCAAGAGTTACCCAAAGCGCAGGTTGCTACCTCAACTCGAGGAGGAAGCATTGAAACCTACATCACCAGCGTAGGATGCGGCTGATCGGCCACCTCGTGGCCGAGACAGAGAGGCATTTCAGCCCGAAGTCCAGCCCGCACCCCGCCGCCACTCAAACAAAAATACCAAGGCCCGGGGCAACACGCGGGACCTGCGGGACGTATTGGAAAACAAAGCAAAACATGCAAGATCGATCTACGGATCACGGGGGCGCGCCCCAACGCGGGACGATGACCGTCACACCGGATACACTAAAAGCAAATCCGGCTGGGCCGAACACAGCAGACAAGACTCGTACGAACTGCGTCGTGATATAGCCCGGCACAAAGGCGCCGCACACCCCTTATGCTTCACTGATGAAGTAATGGATCATGAATTCCCAGAGGGTTTTAAACCCGTAAACATTGAATCATATGATGGTACAACAGATCCCGCGGTATGGATCAAGGATTTCCTCCTCCACATCCACATGGCTCGCGGTGATGATCTACATGCCATCAAGTACCTCCCACTAAAACTCAAAGGACCAGCTCGGCATTGGCTGAATAGCTTGCCTGCAGACTCCATTGGCAGTTGGGAGGATTTGGAAGATGCATTCCTTGACAACTTCCAGGGCACTTATGTGCGACCACCGGATGCTGATGACTTGAGCCATATAACTCAGCAGCCAGGGGAATCGGCCAGGCAATTCTGGACCCAGTTCCTAACAAAGAAAAACCAAATTGTCGATTGTCCGGATGCAGAGGCCTTAGCGGCATTTAAGCATAACATCCGTGACGAGTGGCTCGCCCGGCACCTTGGCCCGGAGAAGCCGAAATCTATGGCAGCCCTCACGATGCTGATGACCCGCTTTTGCGAGGGCGAAGACAGCTGGCTGGCTCGCAGCAACAACACATCAAGAAGTCATGGCACTTCAGATACAAAGATACTAACGGCAGACCACGTAGTAACAGACACAAGCGCCACAACAACGGCGACAACGCCGAAGACACGACAGTCAATGCCTGATTCGGTGGCTCTAAATCTGGTCAGCGGAAAAAGTTGTTCAAAAGAAGTAATCCGGGCTCGTCCAGTTTGGACCGCATACTCGATCGCTCGTGTCAAATTCACGGCACCCCCGATAAGCCAGCCAATCACACCAACAGAGAATGCTGGGTGTTCAAGCAGGCCGGCAAGTTGAACGCCGAAAACAAGGACAAGGGGCTGCATAGCGACGACGAGGAGGAGCCTCAGCCGCCGAACACAGGAGGACAGAAGAGGTTCCCTCCACAAGTGAAAACGGTGAACATGATATACGCAACCCACATTCCCAAGAGGGAACGGAAGCGTGCACTAAGGGACGTCTATGCGATGGAGCCAGTCGCCCCAAAGTTCAACCCATGGTCCTCCTGTCCGATCACCTTCGATCGCAGGGACCACCCCACTAGTATCCGTCATGGCGGATCTGCCGCATTGGTCCTTGACCCCATCATCGACGGATTTCACCTCACTCGAGTCCTTATGGATGGCGGCAGCAGCCTGAACCTGCTCTATCAGGATACAGTGCGCAAAATGGGTATAGACCCCTCGAGGATCAAACCCACTAAAACCACCTTTAAAGGTGTCATCCCAGGTGTAGAGGCCCATTGCACGGGCTCAATCACACTGGAAGTGGTCTTCGGATCTCCGGACAACTTCCGAAGCGAGGAGTTAATCTTCGATATCGTCCCGTTTCGCAGTGGCTATCACGCACTGCTTGGGCGAACCGCATTTGCCAGATTCAATGCGGTACCGCATTATGCATACCTCAAGCTCAAAATGCCAGGACCTCGCGGGGTTATAACAGTCAATGGAAACACAGAACGCTCGCTCCGCACGGAGGAGCACACTGCGGCCCTCGCAGCAGAGGCACAAAGCAGCCTTTTAAGGCAAACCGTCAATTCGGCGATAAAGCCCCCGGACACCTTCAAGCGAGTCCGGAGTAACCTGCAACAGGATCGCCTGGCACATTCAGAGCTCTCCTAGCAATTCGGCCCCCGTCCTAGTCCCAGTCAAGCGATGACATCTGTGTCGCGCGTACATAATTACGCACTAAAAATACCATGGGCACAGGCGGGGGCACGACCAGGGCATGTCCCACAATGCGGCTCAACCGCCCCAGGGCTGTATACCTTTATCATTTTCTCTCTTTCAGGACCTTACTCTCCGGAAGCCCTTTTCGGTAGTCTGATTGCTGGACACATTACGGGAAGGAACAACCAAGGAGGCAAGAAGCTAAGACGTATAAGGGAATCCCCAGGTGGTCTTTGATAACAATCGAAGTACCCGTTTTAAATACCCATACGCAGCTTGCCCTTGGATAGGACATGTCAAATAGTCCTATTTTTTGCTTATTGCACTACTTGTATCAGTACGCTTCGCCGTATTATTTAAATAACAATGCATAGCATTAGTCTATTATTGCATTACTCTTCCCTTTTTCCTTGTTTGTTTATTTACGACAAATTGCACCCGTACATTCTGGTACGACCAGTACGCCAGGGGCTTCAGTATACCCCATAATACGGCGTGAGAAGTCCGAACACTTTCGACAGTGCGGCACCCCGAACTTATAGCATTATATGCATCAGCTCCGAATCATGTCTTGGGTCAATAGTTGGGTTTGCCCGGCTCCCATGTTTTGGTACCTTACGTTCCGCAATATCGGCTAAGGTAGCGCTGGGAGAACTACTGCGATTGTGTCCCGGTTCTTCCGGACGAGCACCTCAGTAGAGAAAGCCGAAAACTGACTGTCATGATAAGGCGAGAGCTGGTCGCTGTTCGAGAGGTCTCAAGTCCTTAAAGACTTTTTCCGCTTCGGGCGAGGAGTCGGCCTTGCCCGACTTAGGCGTATATAGTGCCCCAAATTCGGCCTTCCAAATACTAGGGGCTTCGCCAAAATTTAATATTGTAGACTTCTATGGCTAAGTGAGAGTGATAAAGCCTTATAGTCCGATTGCCTGGTTCGTTGTGCTGAACACCTCCCTCGAAGGACCCAAAATTGGGATAAAGAGTGCTCAGGTTTATCCCGAACACCTCAGTACTAGTTACATGGGGGCAGAAGCCGACGACTCGCCAACTCTCAGATTTTATAAACGGCCGCATAGAAGGTAATATTTTAAATTCACAAGCGTTGCATAGCGCAAATGAACTCATTTCATATTACAGGATCACATGAGTACATTCATTCGAATATTACATCCTTAGCACATTCCTCCGCCACAAGGCGAGAACCCTTCAGGACACTGTTATAATACATCTCGGGGTGGCGATGCTCCTTGCCTTCCGGCGGCCCCTCCTTCACCAGCTTCTCGGCGTCCAGCTTCGCCCAGTGCACCTTTGCCCGGGCAAAAGCCCTGCGCGCACCCTCGATGCAGACGGACCGCTTTATGACTTCAAGCCGTGGGCAGGCATTCACAAGCCGCCTCACCAGGCCGAAGTAGCTATCAGGCAGGGGATCGCCAGGCCACATCCGGACTATAAGACCCTTCATGGCCTGTTCGGCCGCCTTGTGGAGCTCGACCAGTTGCTTCAGCTGGTCGCTCAAGGGCATGGGGTGTTCGGTCCCAGTATACTGAGACCATAACAACTTCTCCGTCGAGCTCCCCTCCTCGGCCCGGTAGAACTCCACGGCATCTGACACACTGCGGGGTAGATCTGCGAACGCTCCTGGAGAGCTCCAAACTCGGGTAAGTAAAAGGAAATTTTCTTTCACATGCTTGCTTTGCATAATGAATGCCTTACCCGCCACTATCTTTTTAACCGCCTCAATTTCCTGGAGGGCCTTTTGGGCTTCGGCCTTGGCATGTTGTGCGCTTTCGAGGGCCTTCGCAAGCTCGGACCCTTGCGTCTTAGAGTCACGCTCCAAGGACTCATGCTTCTTGACGAGGGCTTGGAGCTATTGCTGCACCTCGCCTACTCGGGCTTCTTGCTTTTCTCGCTCGATGTGCTCGTTGGCCGCTTTGTCTTCGGCTGCGGATAGCGCCTTCGGCAGGGACGCCACTTCGGTCGTGGCCCCTAGCAAAATTCATGACGATCCTATTATTCTAAAACCAAATTTTTTATAATATACAGACGGGGTATCACTTACCTTTGTTCTCTTCGAGCTGCCTCTTGGCAAGGCCGAGCTCTTCCTTGGACCACTCAAGGTCCCGCTTCAGTGCGGCAACCTCCGCAGTGCGTGCGGCAGCGGCTAGCAGTGAAGCCTGCATATGCACATAGACATATTTCGATTAGACTCCTTTGGTTATTATTTGATCCTCTATTCGGCCTTTCTTCACGAACGCCAAACAGAGCATCAGGGGCTACTGTATATGCGGTAACATTCTCTTATAATCTAGTTACCTACCTCAAAGCCTGTTAGGAGGCTGACACAGGCTTCAGTCAGTCCGCTCTTGGCGGACTGAACCTTCTTGACCACCGCACTCATGATAGTGTGGTGCTCTTCATCAATGGAAGCGTCGCGAAGTGCTTCCAACAAGTTGTCCGATGCCTCTGGTTGGACAGAGGTCATCGGCACAGAGGGCTCGCCCCCCTTAGTGAGGGGTCGCCTGACAGAGTCCGGAACCACTGGAGGTTCCGGTACAGTATTCGGCTGGGGGCCAAACTTGCTGCCCCCACCATCGGAGCCCTTGGGAGTTTTGCTCCCCTTGCGCCCAGCGTCTGGAATGTCGCCTTGAGGCGCCTCCAGGACTACCTCCCCTTGGTTCGGTGCCCTTTGAGACAACACCTCGACATCGTCCGTAGGGCCGGAGGAGGAGGCGGGCGGGGGCGAATCGCTGTTCATCTCCGATTGGCCCAAAGACTCCTCCGAAGAGGATACGTCGATGCGGGCTCGGGATGGACTGCATGGTCATGTTCGGCATGATGAGAAACAACAAAACGAAACATACCAGAACTATTACGTTATCCGGATACTTACGACTTCGCCAGGGGCTTGTCCCTGGGCAACCACTCCTCTTCGCTGAAGGCGGCGGTGGTGGAGTTGTCCGGAAGGAGGGTTCTTCCCTTCTTGGACCCTTCGGCCGCCCCGGATGGGGCGGCCTTCCTTTTCTTGTCTTCCCCGACTGGGGGGGGAGAACTTTCCTCTTCCTCCTCCTCGTTTTCGTGGGAGGAGTGCGCCTCGGTGCTTTCGGACGATGAGTCTGATATAACCTTGCGCGGAGGCCCTTCCTGGTCCCCGTGGCCTTCTTCTTGACCTTCTTCTCCGGCACCTCATAAGGTGCCGGAACTAGCATCTCCGTTAGGAGAGCATCTGCTGGATCTTCGGGCAAGGGAGCCGGACAATCGATCCGCTCCGCTGTCGCTACCCAGTCCTATTAAATGGCGTGGAGGCTTAGATCCCGCGCGTGGTTATACTGGGGAAATGAACATCTTATAAGATATAAAAGACTTACCGGATTAGCAGGGCGCTTTGCGCTGAGTCCGCGGTCCTCGGTAAGGGAAGGAGGTACCTCGGCACCCTTGAACAACACCTTCCAGACGTCCTTGTGCGTCGTGTCGAAGAGCTCTCGCAGCGTCTGGTGCTCAGCCGGGTCGAACTCCCACGAATTGAATGCCCGTCTGAGAAAATTTGATGAAATTCAATTGTTTTCTCCTCCCAAAAATCTGAGAAAATTCAGGCAGCCTCTGGATGCATTGAGAGGTCACCTCACCAAGTCCCAGCTCCAGAAAAAATTTCTTCATGCCAAATCGTTTCGTCGAACACCTGAAGAGCACTGTTTCTGTCAAGTTCAGTTTTTCAGAGTAACAGTTTCAGAAGCTGCTGTCGTTTTCTTCAGAACTCGTTGTCGATCTCGCCAGTACCACGGTGGCGCCTTGCTCCCTGTTCCCTCCTTCTTATCCCTGCGCCGCACGATCGTCTGGAAGTTTGCGGGTGTCGGCGACGAGCAGGAGGAGGTGCGCCACCCGTGAGCGACGGCAGCAGCGGCTTTGCGGCTGCCAGAGAGAGGCGCAGCGTTGGACGGCGCCGTCCAGCGCCGCCCAAGCCACCGGAGGCCGCCGCGTGGCCATCCACTCACCCGTGCGCGCTGCCATCCTTCGTCGTGAACTGCTAGGCGCGGAGCGCGCTCTCTGCCGCCGCCGTGCCCGTACGGCCGCCACGTCGAGGATCGGCGCATTACGCCAAGCCCGACCAAGGTTTAGCGGGGGAACGGCACCAGTGATCCTCCCTGATGGTGCCTAGCCGCCTAAACCCCCTGCCCAACCTCTGCCTCGCCGTAATCGCTCGCCGGAGCTATCCCGTTCACGGCCACCCCCTCGGATCGCCTATAAAAGGAGGCCCCGAGCTCGAACTCGAACCCACACCACCTCTGCACTCCACCAGTACCACGCCAAGCCACTGGAAGAGCCCCGAGGGAGCCTTCTTCCCCAACTTCGGCCGCCTCGACCCGCCACGGGGTCCAACTCGATTCACCCCCGTGCGTGCACCTCTACCTCTCAGCTCTTGCCAGTAGCTTCCTAGTACATCCACTCTGCTGACCCGCGTTTCAATTTGGAGTTTGCAGCGCCCACCGGAGTTCTCCACCATCGCCCGAACCACCGTCCGCCGGAGAAAGTGTCGCCGTCGACGTGGTGCTCTCCGACGACCAAGTCCACCACCCACCGACGCGGAAGAACACCCTGAAACTCTTGGTACCCTCCGATCTCTCTGCCTCGCCGTGGTTCGACGCCGGCGACCACCGCAGCCTTCGGGCGCCGGCGAGCTCCATTGGAGTTTTAAACCTGACGGGTGGACCCCCCCGTCAGCCTCTCTTCTTTCCCCCCCTCGAACCGTTTTCTGTTGGCGCCTTCGGGCAAATGCGCTTTCTCTTTGGGCTGGCGCCTTTTATTCCGAACTGTTTTCTGTTTTCTCAAACAAGTCCCTGGTCCTTTTCTGTTTCATCACAGATCAGTCCCTGGACTAAAACCCTTATAACTTTTCAATAAAAGATGATTTTTGATTGATTCTTTTTCTGTCAGTCTTGTATTTTTGTCTAGTTTTTTATAGTATTTATTTGGAAAAAATTGGAACAATTTTTATGCACGCAACGATTTTCACGTTAGTATACGGTTTCGTTATACCGTAGGTTCCGGAGGAGGTGACGGAGCCGCGAACTTCGCCGAGCTAGACTCCGACTTCTCCGAACCAGGCAAGCATGTTTGAACCTTTGATATGATAGGTGTTTTGCATGTTTGCTTGAATGGTTTGTGCAAGGCATAAGAGCATCGGTGAGTATTACGTTGCATGCAAGGCAACTGACCGTGTGTTTCGAAGTTATCGTGATCTCTGATGAGAGATGACCTGATCATGTGGTGACATGAAAGATAGTAAGATGGTATTGTTGTAGCATGCCAGTCTTACGTCATCCGATAAATTCCGACGTTAACGTGGACTGAGCCACGTTACCGTTCTTCCCCTTTCGTGCTGCCACATGTTTTCTGCAAAGAATACGGTTTAGTAAGTTGTTAACCTCTTTCCTTGTACACACCAAATAGAGGGGCCGGGATGAGGGTTCCATGGCCCTGGATTAAAGCCAGTCATCTGGTTAGGGGGCATGGGTGTTTCCGGTTGGGACCGAGAGGGGGGCACCCCTTAGAGCGCGCGTATATAAATTTGATCCCATGCTACGCGAGGTTGTAGCCTCCCCGTCTCAAGGTTTTTCTTGAACGTTGCCGAGGGTGATTCCTGGCATCGGAATGTTGAATGGGTGTGTACTGGTTAGATGTGTTTCTCCTAAAACTCCGTAAACGGAACTAGTCCTTGTGACTACTGAAATCCGTTGGCTGTGGTTAAAGTACAAACTCTGCAGAGTCAAATCCTTCCGAGTCATCGCGTCCATGGTCAAGGACCATGGCCAGTATATCCATATCTATGTCAGTCCTCGTGGAAGATCCCCGGTGAACAAGCTTGAGTAGTATACCTATTGAATTGTTATTCCTGTGGATTGGACTAACCTTTTATTTATCCCGTACCTGGATATTTCCTTGCAATGATTTAAATTCATGAGCTACTGAAATATTAAGTTGTGAAATATAAGCCCTTTATGTGATGTCGCTCAGACGTCCGACTGTGGCACGCCCGTTATTTACTTTTGATATAAGCCCTTTATGTGATGTCGCTCAGACGTCCGACTGTGGCACGCCCGTTATTTACTTTTGACATAAGCCCTTCATGTGATGTCGCTCAGACGTCCGACTGTGGCACGCCCGTTATTTACTTTTGACATAAGCCCTTTATGTGATGTCGCTCAGACGTCCGACTGTGGCACGCCAGTTATTTACTTTTGATATAAGCCCTTTATGTGATGTCGCTCAGACGTCCGACTGTGGCACGCCCGTTATTTACTTTTGACATAAGCCCTTTATGTGATGTCGCTCAGACGTCCGACTGTGGCACGCCAGTTATTTACTTTTGATATAAGCCCTTTATGTGATGTCGCTCAGACGTCTGACTGTGGCACGCCCGTTATTTAATTTTGATATAAGCCCTTTATGTGATGTCGCTTCAGACGTCCGACTGTGGCACGCACTGTTATTTATTTTTCCCATTATAAGCCCTTTATGTGATGTCGCCTTGACGCCCGACTGCGGCATTGTTATTTCATTTGTATCCTTTCGAGGAGTCATTCAGACACTCGATTGGTCTTCAGTATTACTTTGGGATTTCGGGAGGACTACCGCCCGACTTCCCTTTTATTTCCCATGCATTGCCATCTCGTTGTTTGAGTGCGTTCTATTAATCTGTTCATATGCATCATGTTTACATTTGTTATATCTTATGTCCGAACTGTCTTGCGAGTACTTTCATAGTACTCACCTGGCTTGTTGATTTGGCCAGATGTTGACGAAGGCGATCTCTTGGATGAAGAGTTTGATAGTGAGTCCGACGCCTAGAGGAATCCCAGTCAGTCCCGTGCGATCCTGGATATTGGTCACTTGTATTATACACGCTTCCACCACCCACAATAAGTATCCTCGAGCCTCACTCCGACGCTCGAAGAGCTGTTAGATTCAGGAGTCATGTCACCCACTTCGCTGTGTTATATCCACCACCGCTTTTATCGTGAGTTAGTAGTTATGCCACCCTATCCGCCGTTATGTTTTATCGGCGTGCTTGTAATAAATTGTTGAGCAGTCTCCGCTCAACCTTGTATTATATTTAGTACTCCTGGTTTTTCTTCTGTGATCAAGATTTTGTCTACCAGTGAGAAGGATTCTTCTCTACTGGTCCGTAAAAGGGATCGATTTCTCAATAAATATTTTTATTGGAAAACCGGTCGTGACATCTACAGATGTCTGCATCTCTGTCACCTTCAAGTCAAGATCATAGAACTATGTTTCAATGATCCTCTCCAGGCTCTCTTGGTTTTGAGTTAGGGTGGCCAGTCCTTTCTCAATCCTCAAGGTGGCTTGAATAAGATATCCAAGTTGATCTTGCTTAGACTTCAGGAAAACTTGTGAAGCCTCTTCAGCACTTGGCATCTTTGCTGCCTTCTCAGTTTTTGCTTTTTCCCTCTTCTCTTGAGCCTCCACTGATGTGGGATCTTCATCATTCATGACAATTGTGTTGTCCTCAAAGTCAGAACTCAAGGGAAGATGTTCTTTATCCAACAAGTATGTGCCTGTGCCCATCTTGGAGTTGATGAGCATCTGGATGTGTGGAGCATACCCACATGATCTCTTCTGGTCTGCAGCTATCCTCTTGATTGTCTCAACAATCAAACTCATCACTTTGAAATTTTGGGGCACATCAAACAACTGCAGCAAATTGATGGAATGGCCTCTGATCATCATGTGATATCCTGATTTGGGCAACAAGGTGTGCCTCAAGATGGTGTTAATAGTGGCCAGTCCAGAAAGCAGATAATACACAGAGCCTACCCTATGAGTCTCCAAGGCTTTGTCAGGAATCTCCTTATACATGTTGGCCATGGAGTTGTGATCTTTCTTCCTCTTGTCATAGACATCTATGTCATCCTCAAGCTCTGCAGGGGCATTAATCAGCTTGGCCCACTAAGCAACTGTTGATTGGTACCTTGTACCTTCAGACATCCAAAAAATCCTTCCATCAGGATAGAAATGAGCTGTAGAATAGAATTGCATTATTAGCTCATCATTCCACTTGGTCAATTTCTGACCCACAAAAGTATCTACTCCACACAGTCTGAAGCTCTCATGCACTCCTGGGAAGTGGTCTTCATTGTTGTCTATGTATTTCCAGTCTACCCACTTCATGTCACACACTATGGGTCTTTTATACAAAAGAATTGTCTCATAGAAGTCCTATCGCTCCTTGGTGTGAAACCTATAGTCCACAACAGTCCTTCTCCTCACAGCATATGGATCTGATTCTCTCCATAATCTGAGTCCTGCATCCTTTCTGATTTTCATGTTCTCTGCCACTGGATGATTGTCATCATGGTCAGGGATCTTGGGCTTTAGCTTTCTGAGCACTTGGGCTTCATCATCATCTTCTTCTTCTTCTTCTTCAATTTCAGGCACTGGGACCTTGTTCTTCTCAGCAGCTGGTATGTTTCTTGTGCTCCTCTTTGGTGCAGTCTTGGGGGCTGGAGCAGAAGCTTTGGGGCAGTCTTGGGCTTAGAAGAAGCAGCCCCAGACATGATGGCATCCCCCATCAGCTTTTGAGCTTCTGGTGCTGATGCAGCATCCTCTTCTTCTTCATCTTCATCTTCATCAGAGGAGTGCTTCTCAAATTCTGCCATGGGATATACTTTCTTGCACCATCTCCCTCTTTTTCTTTCCTTGTTTTTCTTGCCCTCACCAGCAGCCTCCCCAACAGTTGATTTGGAAGTTTCAAGAGTTGAGGCTCTGGCTTTGGACATTGGCACTCTCTTTGCAGGAGCTTTCTTATTCAGACCAGGTTTTGTAGATGCAACTGTGCCAAATTCCTTCTTGACAACTTTCTTCTCTGAGCTGACCTCCTCCTCAGCAGCTGTGGCACCCCGGCTCAGAGCAACCGGTTCACCCTGCATTGCCAGCCCAAAGATCAAGTCTACTGGGAATACACAACAACTTGGTACAGAAACAACCGCTTTATTGATGCTAGCGGTACATAAGTCTGACGTTACATCGAGATACGAGGCCAAGCGGCACACACGGTGCTGCTAAACAGTATGTACATTATTTAATGAACATGAAGGGGGCCTCGATCACACGAACTACGCGGCAGCGGAAGAACGATGAAGTGGAACTCCATAGCACAGGGACACCGACGTGGACACGGCCTAGATGCGAGATGCGCTCCGATGCAAACCGACTTGCCTGAAAGCTGGCATGACACGCTAGGTCAGTACATTGAATGTACTTGCAAGCTCACAACAAACATAAGCACGATGACAGACAATATCATGACAATTAAGCAAATTAATGCAATGCAAGAACTACTACAGATGCAAAGAAAACCAATACGTGCACCGAGTCTCACGGACTCGCTTACGAGACAGTTACCTTGTAACCAAACGGTGACCATACCTGGGTCACAACTGAAACCAACCACTCACGAACAACTCAAGAGTTCATGAATCACACGAAACACAATGCATCACAACAATCATTTTAGCTTGCAAGATTAATTATAAAAGTTGATCCATGGTGTGACTTACTTCCGAGCTATGCCGATAACCGAGGACGCGGCTATCGATAGATTAAATACACTCTGCAGAGGTAGCGCACTTTACCCACACTACGGGACCCTGGCCTCGCATTCCCATTCGGGTGGACCAAAGCATTCCGACGAAACCCTCCCTTTGTCATGGCACTCTCCCGGCCACTCCGACCAACTCCCTCTCAGGGCTAGGTCTTGGGTGGCCCCGTGTCTACCAAAGACACCAACGGCCACCGTCGTGGCAAAACGGTCCCAAACGGGGACAAGGTACCATAAAAACAAAAACGAGCACACAAGGTTATGTCTTCTTACCGGGCCAGGGTATGCACGCCCATAACATTCCCTCGCGGGAGGCACCGGTGAGAGGCACCAAAAAGGACCAATTCAAGACCTTCCCACAAGGTAAATGTGGTCGCACTGAATAAAAACCCGATTCAGTGGCACCATGATGTGATCAACATCATATTCAAGTTGAACTTAATCAAGTTTAACTTTGACAAACACTTTTTATAAAATAACAATGATACTATGCCATAACCACGCAACTAATTGACATGCAAGAAAACTACTCATAGACATGGATCAATCTTATCAACATAATTATTTTGCACTACTCAAGATCAAA